>NW_027466083.1:1062500-1280000 GCF_046127955.1 Nelusetta ayraudi
TTGTGCAAGTTGTGACAGAATGGAGCGAACCTCAAAGATATTTATTTCTGCATTTCTTCCTTTTTACTAAACTTCTAACAAGCCCATATTTTTTTTAAAAACTAGCTCGATGGAACCAGAAGGAATTGTCTGGGCGCTCTGATTACGCCTCAGTTTGTGTTGACTGCTGCTCACTGCTTTGTTTTTGATGATTTACCTGCGAATATCAACGTTGAAATCAACGATCAAGAACCCATGAGTAATAATAAATGTGTATTTAGTGTATTAGTAACTGTCCAGCATTCTCTTTAATAGTTTTCTGTTATCAGTTCTGCAAATAATCAACCAAAATTGTTGCTCTCACCCCCATTTCCAGGAAAAGCCGTTAAACGTCTCTATTTACACCCAAAGTACAATATCAGTGCTAAAGTAAAAGAGGGTGTGAAAGAGTTCTACGACTACGACGTGGCTCTTATCCAGTTGGAGGACCCTGTTCACATATCCATTTTAGCAAGGTGAGAACTCAAGATTAGTAGACTTCGTATTCAGCTGACATGGGCACTTATTATTTGTTTGTTTTTTCATTGCGTAAAGAACCTAATCTGCATCTGTAATAAACACTGGTGCTTGTAATTTGCTTTAAAAAAAAAAAAAAAGGACCATTCGTCTAATTGTTTTTTGAAATCTTATTTCTCAGGCCGATTTGCATACCTTGCACCCTGGAGACAAACACTGCTCTGAAACTACCTGCAGATTCCACCTGTTTACAACAAAGTAATGCTGCTCTCATTGTTTAACCTGAAAGAACAGAGGCGCTTATTTTGATCAAACTGAAAGCTCTGAAGTTACACAAGACTACAGAGAAAGCTCAATTTTTGCAGTTTACTGTATGTCTGTGTTCTCTTAATATAGGGCAATTTTTGTTAAAGAATCAAATCGAGCCACTCAACTTCCTGACAAAATCAAACGGCCTACAGAAAAAAACTGTCCGTGCAAAGCTCGGGGATAACGTGAGTTTTCTGACTTGACTCCTGCATGCACCTTGTACTCCATTCTTTACATTTTGGCAGATTTGGCTGAGGTCACATTTCATCCTCATGACTTACTCATTACTTACAGAGAGTGGCTTGCATTAGCCACGCATTACAGGCAGACGGCATAACAACGAAAAAAGCTGAGGTGGCTGTTACCGATCACTTCCTGTGCACCGGTGGGCTTGAACCTGAGAGAGATCATATAGCGTGCACAGGTACAGAATGGTCTCACCTGCACAGACATAAGATTGATCCACCATTGCTTTTGATCCCAGAAACATCAACTTTAGTTTTTATCTGTCAGGTGACTCTGGAGGTGCTGTGTTCAAGACCTTTGAACATCGTACAGTGCAGGTAAACAGGCCTTTCCTCTCCACCGGGGCTACCACAAGTGCTTGAGAGTGGTAGTAACTGTCTGTGTTCTCTTCAAGGTTGGAGTGGTCAGCTGGGGAACCAAGAAGCAGTGCAAAGGGGGCGGCCTCGTCGAGTCAAACGCGGACTCCAGAGACTTCCATATCAATCTTTTTGATGTTGTGGATTTTCTGAAATCCATCCTGGCAAACGATGCACAAGAGGACTTTGAGTCACTTGTGTTTTTGGAGAACTAGTGCATTTGTGACATCAGTTTATCTCATGAAAATCTTCAAATGGCCACGATGATGACATACGACAACACATGCAATCAAGGATAATTTGAGAGGCAAAGAACATAAACTGAGAAGATTTAAAGATATGTTAGGATCAAATCTGGACATGACAGCTAGAATGCATTACCGTTCAGTACTTTCACGAGGTGAGCTGTGACTAGTCTGTAAGCTAATCTACAACCCTGACATGAGAGCACCTTGTAGTTTTAGCTGTTTACCTGTATCGCTATTTGATTTGTGCATAAAAAAAAGCTATGTTTTCTTTTGACCGACTGACAGCTTGTTTTGAAAGTTGATTTTTATTTGCATCCAAGATGATGACACAATAATAGAGAGGAAAGGGCAAAGCTCTAGATAGGAAAAGCTGTTTTTGCCTTCACAAATCGGTTGTTGCATCCACCTCTTTGAACTAATACGGCTTTCAAAAGATATTTAAAAGAGGAATAAAATATCTCTACGGCACTTGAAAGGTTTCATCAAAATGCCCTCCATGCATCAGGTCTGCTGATTATGCTGTCCGGCCTCCCTGCAGGTCAGTGGCTCAGGCAGGACTCCAGCGTTCTGGCAGGCATACGCAATGCAGACTCTGAGTCTGGCTGGATGCCAACTCACATCATTTAAATTGAATTTAGCGAAGAGATTCAAAGGGTTTTTTTGTGAGTAATTGAGTTCTTTTCTTTCTCTCTCTGGCTTTGACATGGAAATGATCTGGGATTGTCATTCATTGCTGTGTCTTAATGGCCCTCCAACGAATAAGGCCAGTGCAATATAACTGATTTGTTGCGGTCAGAGCAAGTTTATGGCTTAATCAAGTATTTTTACCTAAACAGAGCACATCTGATTGCTTATCTATTCAGTTCTGTGGAAAAGCAGGGGAAAACTGAGGATTTCTGGGTAACTTGTCAAAACATATGAGAATAGTGACATTCCACTGATATTGTAAAAAAAAAAAAAAGGGGGGGGGGGAGAGTGAGAGAGAGAGAGAAGTTGTGTTTGAGAGAGCTCCATGATGTACCGGCCTCCCTTGGGGTACATTCATCCAGTTTCTCTTTCACTAATTAAGGGAGGAGGGAGGAGATCAGTGGTAGGAGGGGCCAGAGGTGGACAGACAGACTGTGTGTGAGAGGAGAGGCAAATGAGAGACACCTAATTGAATGAAAGCCTCTCAGAGGCTGTAAACATAGGATGAAATTTAAGTTCCCCATTCAATCCCCACGGACGACTCAGTTACCGCACCGTCTTCCAGACCATCACCTGCTAATGCTGACATCCCGTAGCCCGCTTTCAATTTGAACAAAAAGCCCATTCGGCTGAAATCAATCCGTCACGCCATTAGAAGGCTTGAGATGGAGCAACACGCCTGCAGATTGGACGTTCTGGGCAGACCACCCCTTCCACTGCCGCACTCGTTATCAATTCAACGCCAGCAGCACACGCAGCATCTTCCTGATGAAGCGTCCCACTGCTTAAACCCCGGCTGATCTGTCTCTCGGTGAGCCCTAAATCAACCTTACAGGGCCATTTTAGAAATTACTACCATTAAGAATTGCCGACATACACTTTTCCCCCATTTGTGCAGAGAAAAGCAGGTCATGCTCACACGCCTCTGCATCTTCTGCTGACGTTTGGATATAAAAGCAGCCTTGTATGAGCGGAGGGCATGGATGTCATATTCATCTTGGAGTAGTTTGTGTGTTCCCTGTAGGAATAACAATTAAACAACACTCAAAAGGTCAACATGATTACAGATAGGCAGAAAAAGACATGTTGGAGCTTCTCACTGTTTGTTTTGTTTGGTTTATATACCGGCCACATAAATAATTGCTATGCAACAACCCTTTTTTTTTAGCAACCACAATGACACGAAGGGTGGACACAGTTTTGTCAAAACCCAGAAACCTCTTTATTGACTATAAAGTGGGTCGTCCCTTCTGACATATGGCTTTGTGTGTGTTCTTTTCATGGGTTTTCAGTGGGCGGGACTCCTACCGGGTAAAAAGATGAGGTCATGCGGTGGTTTGTTTGTTTTGCCAGACCTCTGTCAATCAAATAAACCACACCCACACAGTTCAGAGGAAGATTTCTTATGGTCTCTAGAGTCACATGGATCTGAATATTCTAAACTTTAGCATTTTTCTTTGTTAAAATGTAAAGCACATGTGGATTATCATTTTTTCTGGATGGAGGTATATTTATTAAAGCCTTATAGGAAATACGTGCTCTCTTCAAAATAAAATGAAACACTCGTGTCCTTCCGGATACGTCCTCTGTTTCCTCTGTAATAGCGGCACACAAACGGATGGACATTTTGTCTTTATTACGGACCAGGGAGCCATATTTCAAAAAAGAAAATTCCTTATTGAGTTTGAAGAGATCATTTTCATGTAACACTTTTGTGATGGTAATCGAAGGCTTAAGTAATAAAGGAAGGAGTGAAATCTGCCTCCTGTCAGCGTTTACGATGAGAAGCACTTGCATGATTAGATGTCTGGCAATCGATGCAGCATCTTCTCCCAATCATTAAGACTGCTCTTAACAGATTACAGCCCCCTCTCAAACACGCAGCCTATTCTCCTCCGTCTCCTCCTCCTCCTCCTCCTCCTCCTCTTGCTCCTCCTTCACTCTCAAACATTCTTGCCTTGCGCAGGCAGAGATTACATATAGGGGATTTGCCTCTGAGGCTGCTTCCCCTCTGAACTTCCTTTCAAGCATTTCTGATGCCAGACTACGGTTAATCTGGATTACTTGCCGGCCAATTAGACCGTGGTATATCAAACTAGTCGGTGAAGTGACGACCATCAGAGATGGACCTGGTCATGATCTTCTGCTGCCTCCTGCTTTTCTCATTCGATCCAGCTGTAGCCACAAGCCTCATTACAGGTAAGCTGCGCGCAAAGCAACTCAATACAAAGACGCACATTTCTCAATTAAATATGCATCCATCTTTGGTTCCCTCATGGCCTGACCTCTTGCCACTTATTTGGGGGGGTGCGTTGGGTGACCTCTCAGCGGATTTGTTTGAAGCCAGAGGTAGGCAACACACTCTTCTCCCACAAAGCTTCCACAACTGTGTCTGCAACTGAGAGGCTAGAATCAAACGGATATGGAAGCGGTTGGCGCTTCGTAACGAGCTCTCCGAATATGATTGCAGGCCAACGAGTGTGCAAGGCAGGAAAAGCTAAACCGTGCTACAAGCTGGCCTACTTCTCCGAGCTCAGGCGGAGGCTGAACTTCATGGAGGCAGATCTGGCCTGCAGGCGGGACGGGGGGCAGCTGCTCAGCATCGAGTCCGAATCGGAGCAGAAGGTGGTGGAGCAGCTCATCACAGAGCTGCGTCCAGGCGATGGAGACTTCTGGATCGGTCTCCGCCGGAACCACGGAAACGAGGACAGCAGCTCAGACTGCTCCCCACAGTACTACTGGGCTGATGGGAGCAAATCTACTTTCAGGTAGGTGGAGGTGGAAGTGGGAGGGGTTCTAATACCGTCAAGAAGTCCATTGACTTTTGAAACGGTGATATATTTCTTTCAGTTTACAGAAAATACATTTTGGGTGAAGGCATAACTGTCTTTATTACTAGTACTGTTTTCCTGCATCAAGGATTTTTATTTATTAAGAGTCCCAGACCTTCAGGCTGCTTCAGTTTCTTATGTGTGATTTGATTGACATGAAATGAGAGAGAGAGAGAGAGAGATGTCAAATGTCAAATGGACTCAACAACATGTGTTGATTCAGAGGTGCTGTGTGTGTGTGTGTGTGTGTGTGTGTGTGTGTGTGTGTGTGTGTGTGTGTGTGTGTGTGTGTGTGTGTGTTCTAGGAACTGGCACTGGGATGAGCCTTCATGCGGCTACGAGGTGTGTGTGGTGATGTACCACCAGCCCTCTGCTCCCCCCGGCATGGGCGGGCTGTACATGTTTCAGTGGAATGACGACAACTGTGAAACAAAGAACAACTTCATCTGCAAATACACTGCAGGTATTGCTGGAACAGTGTTGCCACATTATTCTGATTGAGAAAAAAAGTCCAAACTTTTCTAACCACGGCATGTTTTCTGCACAGGGGAACCTGAGGACCCCTCCCCTTCCCCCAACTCCAATCAAACAAGTAAATCACACTCGATATGACTGTTAAATAAAAAACTTTATTTGATGTCGCAAAGACGTTATGCCATCTTTTTTTTTTTTGTTTTCTGTGTTTTTTTTAAATGACAGATGTCTTCTCTCCATCTGTGTTGCCGTGGAATCCAGGAAACAGCAACGGGAAGCGACCTCCAGGTAAACAGACCCGCTCAGCCCCCCCGACTGAAACAAAAGCACGAAAGCCTCTCAAGTGGAAACGCTCACGTTGCTTCTGTCTGTTTTCCAGCTCTGAATCTGTTTTACATTATCATCCCCATCATTCCTCTGATCGTGCTCTTGCTGACTGTCGCTGGAGTTTGCTGCTTTAAATTACTGGCCAGACGGTGAGGAACCCATATATGACACGATTATGCCACATTATACGTTATAATTGGATGTACCAATCATAAAGCACACATCAATGATTTTTGCATTTGTGTTGTCACACTTCCTGAGGTACAAAGCGGGGTCGTGACACTATGACAATTTTTGATTTTTTTTTTTTAAATGATTTTGAATACAAAGAAACTGAATAATTACTTGTAGGCATTTCAGAGACACAAGGTCCAGTGTAATAGCTGTTTAGATCATTAATGCACAGTGTCATCGCTGAACATGAGCTGGCATTTACTCCAATCTAATCAATGACTGACTTTAATTTACACTGCTCATTAGCTGTAAACCAGTAGCCATTTTTAAAAACATCACAAACAAAAGTATGCATACATTTCGGGCAACACTGTTGCATCCGCATCCCTTGCAAAGGCCAAACAGCTTCTGGTTTTACTTGGAAACACTGATCTCAGTTTGTGTCTGCCTGCGTGCGATGCAGGCGGAAGAAAGAGCAAAAGTCGGAGGTTTGCCAGACGGAGCCGGGCCCCAGTCCCGCGCCCACCGACGTCTACAACGTCATTCGCTCCCAGAAGGACGACGACCTGGTGTCGGCACGCCCAAACACCAAGAACACCTCCTTCCTGTGCTCGTCGCCCGACACTCCGACAGGTGATTACGACAACCTGGGCGGCCGGGACACAGAGAGTGGATTTGTCACGCTTGCTAGCACGGAAAGCGGCTTCCTGAACTTTGACCTGAACGACCTGAGCCTCGGCCGTCGAGGCACCTTCTACGACACCAGCTTGGGCCGCACGGGGAAGAGGGACTCGACCGCCGGCACTCTGGGTGGCTCGGGGCCGAGGGAGTTTTGCGACCGGAGTCTTGGCCGCCGCACGACGAAGAGCGAGCACTACGGCACCGGCAGCTACGTGGACCACGGGCTGTACGACGGCAGCGTGAGGCGAGGCAGCGACATCTATGACTCCAAAACTCGGTCAGGAAGTCACACGATGAGGCCGGATCTGTATCACACGTATGTCACCAGTGGCAAGGAGGAGACTTTCCAGACCAGCCTGAGTAACCACGGAAACCAGAAATCCTACCAGGCCAATCTGGATTGCTACATCAGCGGCCTCACGCTCGGTGGCAAAGGGAGGTACTTCAATGAACAGGACTGGATGAGCAGGCATAACTACTGATTCTCCACAGAAGTCTTTGTGTTTGTGCATCGTGAGGAGAAGACAAGTGGAGTTGAAGAGAAAGTTCTGCTGCATATATATTCAAGCGGCTTTTGGGACACAAGTTGGACATCGGGAAAAAGTGCCACCGATGGCATCTGTCGCATCAAGTCTGACATCCTCCACCTGTGCTCAAGACGACAAAAAAAAACAAGATCACAATCCAAAATGTCAACACCAGTTCAGAGAAGTTATTCTTTGTTACAACTGCAAGATGTTAAAAAAGCCAAACAAAATCCAAAATATGATTTGTCCTTTAGACTTAGATGTATAATGAAGCAGTGTGCCTTAGAAATGCCAAGAAGCACTAACTGAATTATTGGACACTCTGTCTTGATTGGTTGTACTGTGAGTAATGTGGGCATCACACAGTGACAAAGACAAGAGAATGTTGATTTTGACGAGTCAGTCAGTGACGATGACTCACAACTCTGTCATCTTCTCCGGCCGTTGCTCTGACCCTTCATCATCTAGTTTGATACTTCAAATGTAATTATTTTCACACCTTTTTTGAATTTAAATTCAAAAATTCATTTCAATTCATTCATTCATTCATTCATTAAATTCAAATTCATTCATTAAATTCAAATTCTTTTGTGATTGGCAAACTACCTCTGAAATGTTGACAGGCGTTCTTGGGAAACCGCAGCGAGTAACAGAAAACAGCTCGCAACAATGACCCACACTGACTGACTGCAAGGAAAAGGACCGTTCAAAATCCAACGCGACGAATGACTGAATATGTGACAGCATTCAAAAACGCTGCGTTATGCAGCCAGTTTGCATGGTTTCGTCACAGTGCCCCTTGCTTTCTAGTGTGACTGCTGAGGTTTCTGATGAATCCATTTGTCGTGCCTGAAAATAATTTTGCATCCGACTTTTCTGATATAAATAGGCCACCTCAACAGGCCATAAACCACTGCAGCTGGTAGAGTAGTTATGTGTTTTCTTTATGTATTGCAAGTGTTTTGACAAGACCTTAAATTGTGAAATGTGTGAGATGCTGAATTGATTTTCCACAGCTGATGGTTTCTTAATTTATTAATGGCACTGGGCCACCTATTGATCACTGTGTGCGATGCCAAATGCAATGCTAGCAAGTGGAAAGGTAGCACATGCAGCAAGTTCAGCTTGAGTGCCTGCACAGCACAGCACAGCAAAAGCATGCTGATGACGAGCATAATGATCTATTGCCTTGTTATTACTGTTAATTCTGTCGCATTAATGCCTTGATTCCTCTCCTGTAAGCGAGACTGGTTTGTATGTTTGATATACTCTCAGATATTCAAGTAAAATAAAAGTAGGAAGTCATGCGTGTGTTTGGCTGTCTAATAATGCAAATAAAAGAACAGGATGTAGTCACAGTTATGTTTTAATTAACATTTCAGGTTAAATTAGTCACACTCCATTGGTTTCATTCACCTCCATCGTCACACTTGACCAAACACACAACAAGATGCTGCTCAAATGGAAACAAGTAAACACTTCATGTGTCTTGAACAGTTAAAAAAAATAAAAAAAATCCTTCCAGTGGGACCACATTATTGATAAGAAAAATTCAACTTGTTTTCACTGGCCAGCACTGGGTGACATACACTTGAAATCTTGTGTCAGCGCTCAACTGCAACATAGCTGTAAAAACGCAAATACGAACTGACAGAAGTGCGGATGCACAGGTCCTGCTGATACCAGCCAATCCCATTTGCACATCCAACTCGCCAAGTTTCTGTGTGGACAGACACACCGACAGCCGACGAGACCGTCGGTAAGAGGGTCCGATCTTTACACACTTCATGAGGCAACTGCTTCGAATCTCATACACACAACACATTTATTAAACGATCACCCACACATAAATACCAGCTGAACTGAAGTGATTGATATCTGTTGATTCTGTACCGAGTACCAGGCTGCGGTCAGAGGTCAGCCGTGGGTCCGCTTGCGAGGCTGCTTTTGCCGTCGGGGTTTTAAGATGACGTATCGTCTGTAGGTGGTGTGATGGTCTGATAAAAAGGGGATGTAGAAAGCTCTGAGGAGAGGATGTGACCTGGCAGAGAAAACGGTGAATTCAGAACACAATCAAGCTCTGTGCAAAAACAGCTTTCCACTGTAAAATTTAAATGTTGAAAGCATTTAAATGCAGCGTCAATGTCTTCCTACTTTGATGCGTGAAGGAAAGGCTTATAGGCGATGACGTTCCACTCTTCCTTGCTAGCTGAGTAGCGAGGCTCCAGTGGCGTCTCTTCTTCTGTGTCCAAGTCCACCAAATAGTGGCACTGGCGTAAATCCACCTGGGCGAGGAGAATATTGGACCATTTTCATCAAGAAAACAAATACAGAAAGAATTTCAAAAAATAAAAACGTGCAAATCCAATAAGATGAGAGTTCAAGGCTGCTACCAACAGTGCCACGTGTCTGTGACTCACATATCTGGTTGGCTCCTCCAGATTCTGGTCATTCATATGAGCCGGGATGATCTGCGTGGGCAGAGGTCCCGAAGCAAAAGGCTGAGGAAGCTGCCCTTTAAACTCGGACTGAATGAAGTGCAGCTGCCAGCTGGAAATAAAATGGTCAAGTGAATTTGTGAATCAGCACGAAGGAAATGCACCGCAGTTAAATAGCTGCCACTGCAGGACACTGACTTGTGTGGCAGAAGGAAGCTGCTTGGGAAGCGGTACCACTCCTTGCCCACGCACACACTGACAGGCCGGCCTTCAGGGACCGAGTGAAGGGTTGGATCCTTGGCAATGCGATGGAATTCTGGGTAGAGGTCCAAAGGGGCGTGGTAGCCTGCAGACAGAAAAAAAATAACAACAACAATAATGAAAACCAATGAAATCTTACATTGTCATCATAAAACAGTAGGTACAGCAGATGCCTGCAGGAAAAATATAAAAAAATATGTGGAACAGGTTCGGTGTGGACGTAAAGGAAAGCCAAACCGTGGGACAATTTAAGAATAAATATAAAAATATTATATTAACCCTTTAAGCGCCAGAATTTATTCAAGAAAATATTCAATTTTGATATCAAGATTTTAAATGGACGTGACTTGAAAGTGGTTAGAGATAAAGCCATACTGTAATTGAGAAAAATCTTCAGTATGACCCAAACTTTGTGAAGAGTAAATTTTTGTTTGTCTGTCTGTCTGTTTTTGTATTATGTCAGATGTCAGGGGTCTGTATGTCAGATCCCTGTCTCCACAATACCACACAGGCTCATCAAAATGTTTTATCCACTTTTGATAATTTTCCACATATCTCAAACAGACCCAGCCATCATCACTGTAATTTACAGGGTGACCACGAACATCCCTGCTGCCTCCACGGGCACTGGCTGGGCGTTTCCTCCTACAGTTTCTACCACGTTATTTCTGGTATCATATATTTAATCTAGCCTTAAAATGATAAATATATTTGAGTGCAGGTGTAGTTCTTGATAAATCTGTACTTCTTTCTACCCCCTTTCAAACATGAGAAACACTATTTATCTTGTACTGTTCTGCTGTCTGTTTCTTACGCTCTTTGCTTGTCTTTGTTTTTTTAATTCTATCGTTTTATTGTTGTTAATATGTTCAAAATGAAGAAAATTAAAGATAAAAAGCCCCACTAAAAATTGCTGATGCCAGTTGTTTGAGTCCAAAACTTGAAAACCTTGTTGCCTACCTCTGAAGAGGGCCACAGAGCGAGACAGGGACAGCACCGTGAAAGCCATGACTGCGCTCAGAGCCAACCAGTTGGATGAGACTGTGTAGTGTTCCAGTCTATACCTCTGGAACAGGAAGTGGTAACATTTCTGCAAGTGAACAGAAGGTTTTAAACACAAACATTCAGGATCAGCGGGAAAACCAACTGCTGCCACTACTTTTTGAGGACACACCTGTAGAGAAGAGAGGGCAACTGCTCCGCTCAGGCAGACCAGGGGATAGATGGGGAAGAGGAAACGCTCCTCTTTGTGCGGTCGGGTGAAGAAAACCAACATCCACAGATACATGGGAGACAGCGTCAGCCAGTATGGACGACCCAGGTTCTGCACTGCAGGAAACACGTGTGCACACTTGTTATGACACGGGGTGCTGGGGCGCAAGCGGCACGAAAATAACTGAATAACAGAAGGCAACTTTTCATTAAAGAAAAAAAATCATTAGAAAAATGTAAATGCGGACAAAAACATTAATAAAAAAATCAGCATCCATGTGCAAAGGCTTTTAGCAGGTCAGTTGAAATGAGTCTAAGAGTTCTGCACAATTCTCGATTTAAAAAGATTTCTGTTAATGTCAAATACGACGACTTAGTCCAGGCTAACAGTTTTAAGATCAAATCCGTGTCTTAAAATAACCTGCTGCAACTGTCCTGAACAATGTGAACAGGAGGGCAAGATGAGTAAAAGAAAGAGAAAGTGTGTCAAGAGCCATTAGCCAATAAACAACATGCTGGTCAGAGTTTTGTTGATCTAAATGACGAAAACCTGTCACATCCCCCACAAACAGGACAGACAATGATAAAACACACACACACACACACACACACACACACACACACACACACACACACACACACACACACACACACACACACACACACACACACACACACTCCTCACCATTGAACCTGTGCAACAGTGTCTCCATGAGAGCAGTGAGGGGCAGAGAAAATAGTGCCAATGCAAACACGAGGTTAAAGTTCAGGGTGCCATTTACAAAGTAGAAATGCCACGGCTCCGTGCCTGAAAACACAGCAAGAAAAAAGATTTGTCAACCGCAAACATTTTTTGAAACATTTTTATCTGATTAAAATATTTTTAAAAAAACCTGCAGCCATGAGCGCTGCAAGAGAAAATGGGAGGAAATTTAAAGGTTACTCCTAATGCTGGTGTAGCGTCCAATGATCGAGTCTTGTTCTACCACCTAACAACAACAACAGCTTACATCCTAGTTTTTGCAAGGGGCCACATGACAAACCTGAATCGTGTCAGGGGGCCATGGAAGTTTTGTCCATGGGAGGGGGGGAGGGGGGGGGGTGCTGGTGGGAAATTGCGTTAAAGTCATGTGAAAGTGTAGTCGGAGAGGGGAGGGGGCGTGGGGGTGGGAAGTCTCTCTCTCTCTAGACTTTTCCCAGGTCTGTTTTAGAAGGTCTGATGGCTCCTCTAGAGGCCATTATTAAAAGTGCAGCTCTTTATATTTTCACTTGCTCCATCAGACTCACAGTAGATACTAAAAATAAAAATAACTATATTTTAAAACCAACTTCTGATGTTAAAACATAAACGAGGGTTTCCTTGCTTATTACCATAAAGATCAGGTCCATGTGATGTGAATACATTATACAGCAGAATATTGAGCGGTGCAACAACTGCTTTGCCATAGAAGTAAGAGTCCACAGCCACCAAGGGGACCTAAGACAGCACACAGGATAAAGCAAAGTAAACATCTGTTAATATCCCTCTCTCTGTTTTTTTTTTTTTTAGTAAACTCTTCAATAAAGTGTTTTTGCACTCAGAGCAAATGCCTGGTGTGTATCTATCCTTTGTAGTAGTAATTTGGAAATGAGAGCTGTGTTTTGCGTTAAAAAAATAAATAAAAAAATGTTCGCACCAGTAGAAGAAGAAGCGCAACAACCGACCAGGTGATGAAACTTTTCCACTGCCTCTTCAACACCAACAGGTCAAAGGCAATCGGAATCCTGCAGAGGAGGTGAGTAAGGAGCTGTTTATTAATCTGGGAAAAACACAAACTCCCGTACGTGCCCTCTAGTTTATACGCCTTACCCAGTTAGAGCAGAGAATGGCCATCCAACAATAGCACCGGCTGCAACACCCAAAACTGCTAATGGCGTTGAGTCCTGAAACCATCCCGTCATGGCAATCAGCGTGGTGTACATGCAGAAGGAAGAAGGCAGGAACGCTGAGGAAAGATAAAAGGGGAGTTGGGGCTGGTGAAGCAGTGATGAACAAAGAGCTACCAGTCAAGACAAAGGTCAGAGTCTCGGGCTCCATCCCTGCTCTCATTAAGTTAACTTGTTTGGTTAGGAATGACGAGAGAGGTGAGTGTGGATCAGCCTGGTGTGAGAATGTGACCAACCAGCAGATGAGCAGAACATTCCAGTGCTCAGGACCAGGAATGCCAACATCAGACGGCCAACATGCAACCCAAACTTCTTACACACTGCCCTGTGTCAGACACACAAACCAACCAGTTAGCTTGATCGGTGCTGTCGGCCGCGAGCGCGTTAACCAAAGCGTGGCGGTTTTTTAACACTCACTTGTAGAAATAGAGCTCGCAGACACAGCAGGAGAACGCTAAGACACATCGCACAAAGTAGAACACCAACACCTGCAACACAGCGATGACCAAAAAAACCCTGAAGCCTCTGCAAAGAGTGAGCAAATATGTACCTGCTGCACATGAACACAAAGCTGGTAATAAATATAGAAGCAAGAAACCCTCAGTAATCAAAAACATAAACAACAACGCACAAATGGGACCGCCTTGAAAACGAGATGGTGCATCTCAAGGCGTTTCTCCCAATCTCAATCTCAATAACAGCACACCCAATAATGACGGCCGGTTCAAATAGTTACCTTGTTTGTCTGTAGGACGTGCGCGTGCAAACAAGCAGGAAGAGCGTGTAGCCACAAGTAAGCATATGATCTGATGGCGTACAGCGGAGAGTACTCCCACGTCTGCATCCCCGTACCGTACAGCAGGAAGTGCATCTGTCAAAATAGCAAGCATTTAGATATACAGCTGTCATACGGCAGACATTCAGAAAGAATGAAAAAACAAAAAAAAACAGAAAGCTTGTCAGATGCGGCCCCTTTCAGGACTCACGGGTTCCCAGTAGTTAAAGGTCTCATCGCAGTCGGAGATGTTGCTGAGCAAAGCCGCACAGAATCGGGCAGAGAGCAGACATTTGAATGCAGTGGAGCCTTCCGGAGCCCAAACCTGCCCTCCACGACTGACTGAGCTGTAAAAAAAAACACAATATCAAAAAGATGCACAATTAGAAATTACCCCCCAACAACTACGCTTATGTTCACCAAGAACTAAAATAATAATAATAATAATAATAATAATAATAATAATAATAATATATATTTTTTTTTATTGTTTTGTATTTTGTAGTTACGTTATGTTGGCAAGGTGTTTTTTTCTTGTGTGTGTGTGTGTGTGTGTGTGTGTGTGAGAGTGAGAGAGAGAGAGAGAGAGATTAACAAACTGTATAATGTGTCTGAAGACGAATGAATGGACGACAACACCTGCGTTGAATCCTCCGGTCCACGCCCACCACCACTCAGATTACTCACGGTTAGTTTCCGGAGCGGCAGTTTAGCGTCTGATCCTCGCATGTTGCGTTACGACACGTCATCTCAAGACCTAATACAATTATGTCCAACTACTTGTGCACCGCGCACCAAGCAGGACTCTGTGGTGAGCTCTTGCTGAACACGAGGTGACCCACTCGCCGCTGTCAGTGCTCGCTGAACTGGCGGACTCACTGACGGCAGCGGGGGGAATGAATGAACCGGAGCAGGAGGCAACCCCGCTACTACTGCTGCTGCTGCTGCTCCGTCAAAACAAAAACAATGGAACGACTTGCCCGCCGGCGTGGCAGAAGCACGGCTAAAACCCCCATTAGAAGACAAAACGCCTCAAACCGACGGACGTCTGAGTTTTAACGCGGGAGTTGTCAACTGCCGTTTACTTATTAGGATCGATACTTGTGAGCACGTAGCGAGCTAGCTAGCTGGACCTGCGTCGGGCTGTCATTCAGAGAGATGGCTCTCACTGCCCCGCCGCGGGACCAGTTGTCTCTTCCCTAGGTTCACACTTACTCTTGCCGAGTCTCTGTGCTTTTGCCGTCATCGGCCGCTTTCTCCTCTTTCTGTGGCCGAGCCTCAGCAGGGACGCTTACGTTGTTTGCATCCTGCCTGCTGCCTCGCCTGGTTCGCTGCCGGAGCGCCTTGGCCGCCATGTTTGCCGAAGCTGCCCCCGAGTGACACTTCGTGTATTTCCGTCACTCCCCGGTTATTGACGATTCTACTACTAAAGAGAGCTGCCTGCCTACTTCTCAACCAGGATTAATAAACAACGCATTATATCTAATACACCCCCCCCCCCCCCCTTGCAAAAAAAAAACAAACCCAAAAAAACATCATGGCTAATGACCGGATCTAATTGAAATTATTTTATTTTGAAAGCCAGGACTCATGGATACTCATTTTAATCCAGTTTTATTGCAATCCATTCATGTTTAACAGAATGCACACAATGATTATTAATACGTTACACAGTGAGTGACACAAACGTTTATTTCAAGTTAATATAAGAGCAACTACAGCCACATTTTAAAATACAAGCTAACAAAGCCTCAACCACTGTAAATACTGTTAACTTAATGACATATGCACACTTAGACATTCTAATTGCTCTCAACTTTATTAATTCCGGCTTGGAAACAGGTTAAATGCCCATTCTTCCAATAGATTCCGATGTAAGCTACCTAATAGTAACCTGCAATCGGGAGGAGAGGAAAACTTCCAGCTGTTTGTGAAACTGAAGGGCTTGTGTGTGTGACAGGGCGTGTGTGTGCGAGTGGTAGGTGAGCCTGTAGCAGTAGCTGGTCTGGCTCAGGTCAGGATGCGAGAAGCGGTCGATAAGTTTCACTTGTTGCGCAGTCCCGTGGCTGGCCTCACGGACCAAGGCATGGAACCTCTTCTCCTCCCAGGAGGATCCTGTCCAGAAGCTGATGTCGAAGCGGATATGCTCCGGGAACAGGGAGAATGGCTGGAAAGCCTTCCCTGGCGATGGGCAGAGTGCAAATTGTTTAAGGAAGTGTGGGTCGTGTGACCACAGCAGCCGCCAGTCTGGGATGGAGAACATTAGCACGGCGAGGAGGTCCAAATTAAGGGAGACGTTGACGGTGACTTGTTTGGCCTTTTCGCTGGCGTCACTCGCAAACACCCTTCCGACTACGCCCATTGGCTGTGCCGTCAGACACACATCCTCCTTTGCTGCAACGGTGACCCCATGGGGGGCGAGCAAACGTTCTAGATGTTGTCCAAGCAACATGACTGGCTTAGAGTCTGAGGGGAAAACACCTCTGAACAGCAGCTCATGAAAGCAAGGCATAGCCCAGAGGTTGATGGACACGTTCCGAAACACCAAACCACTCATGCAAAATAATTGTAATAAGCTTGAATCTCCGTTGCGAACACCGCAGACGCCCTCATTTCTGTGTCCCTCATCTATATCACTCTCATTGTTCTCCTCGCCATCCTCTTGACCTCTGTTATTACAGGGCAACTCTTCTTTTTTGTTTAAAAGATCCTCCATCTGTGGTAGCAGAGATGGACGCAGCACATACACACTGCTTTCCCCTTCAGGATCGACCTCAGGAGAGCGAGACAATTTTGAGCTGCTTGTTTCTTTACTTTTCACCGTTTCCTCGTTACCTGAGCTGGCACACATGGCTGTACAAGCGTCTTTGCATTCCTGACTATTCAAACACAATGAATCTCTGTCACTCTCCTTGGAGGTCTCAGGGTCATGTTTGAGGTCTTTCTGAAGCAGCTGGATGGAGTAGCACTGCAAAGTGTTGATATGGTGACAGTGTCCCTGCAGCTCTTTGGCTGTGAGCAGGAGAGGAGTTGTCTCCGTCATCATGGAGACCAACCAGTTGTCTGTCAGTCCTTTGAAAAGCAAATCTTGCGCCAGCCTGACAGGGTGAGTGGAACCAGAGCAGAGAAAGTCCCTGATGAAAAAAAAGGGAGACAGTGAGTTTAGGGTTATGTAACTTTTTAACAGTTGTCACTAAGAGGCATGAGACTTTGAAAGCTACTGTACCTAAATACGTAATCACTGAGCTCAGTGGGTACATTGTACTTGACTTTCTCCTCCCCCAGGGTCTCTTCCACCGCAAGTACCTGAGGAGTGGTGTAGGGGAGGCTGCGAGTGAACACGTGGAGCAAAGCGTTCTCCACATGAAAGCCCTTATCCTGGCTCCTGCACAAGAGTGCCAAACACTTTTTATGCAAATACAGGCACAAGCAGGCTGTGTCTATTAATACACACCAACACTCACCTTTCCTTCTTACCTGTATCCGGTGCACTTATAGCTGTGGTACTTCTCACTTTCAAAGGGTTGGACATCAGTGAGGATCAGGTGCGCCTCCGCTGCCATGGCAGCCACCTGCCAGCTGTTGTGCCACTCTCGCCTGGGGTGGTCTGCCGGTGTACCACCTTGTCCATTGCACAAGGAGACATGAACCTCCCCATCGTCAGCCAACACTTGAACACAGCTGGAAGTAAAAATGAGGAAAAGGTGGTTTGTAATAAACAATTTCCTGACTATTTTCAAGCTCAATGTCACTTTTATAAATTATCCACAACTCTTTGTTTTATATAAATCCACAGTCTTCCAATCAGATAACAATAAAGGTCGCTGTAATTATTTACGGTTAGTTTCATATCATATACTTGCTAAACATAAATTACTTTTAACTAAAGTTTACTCTTATATATTAAAAAAAAAAAAAAAGAAGAAGAAAAGAAAATATCAAAGGTTCGTACCTGTGGAAAAACTCTTTCAAAAGTTCCCTATTCTTTTTGACGCCACTCTTCCTGCCGCAGTGAGGAAAGTTGAACACCACACGGTCGAAAAGGCGACCCTGTAGAGTGGAACAACCTCCCAGCTGTCTGCAGTCCACCTCATACAGCACAGATCCGCCTGGCGAAATAAGGCAAGAAAAGCTGATTACTCCTGACTCACAACAGGAGGACCACGACGAGGGTGTCAACAAGCCAACAACTCAACAAATTCTTACCCGATTTATAGATGATGTCAATGTTATCGGCCGCACCTTGATGCCGCAGTGCCTCATCCTCACTCTGCAGACAAGTGGCCGTGATGCTGGTGGCCGCCGATGAGAGCTGCTGGCACAGAGAGGCTGAAAACGAGAAGTTTCCCTCTCCTACCAGCAAAACGGTACGAGGAGGAGACATGTGCAATGCGAATGGCCCGAAGAAAAACCGGCGAAGTTCGATTGGGTGGGGGGGACACTCACTTTCCAGAGTGAGTGTCACGAAATCTGCCTCTTTACAGCCTGAAGTGCCAAGAGAGGAGGCGAGCGTGGGAGCAACAGTGGTCACCATCAGTCCTCTGGAGATTTGACACGACTGCCGAAATGACTGTCATACTTTCAGATGACCTCCTACTGCTGGATCGTTGAGATGTGTGAATGAAATCTCGCCTGTAGTCTCCCCCAACCCGCTGACACACTGCAGAGCAGATCCGTTGACCTTCTCCTGTTCTCCAGCGGCGTTACTGCGAACACAATCCGTACGGCTTCACCTGTGGGCAACTGTGTGTCACAACTACAGTAGTCCGACCAGAAACATCTATGGACGCTCAGCAGTTTCCACGCCGATTCAAATACCCCCGAATGAAAATTGCTCAAAAATACATGTGGGTTATCTGTATTATTTTTTTGCAATTACATTTACGTTTTACGCTCTTGTTAAAAGTAAAAACTGAGTTTTTTTTTTTGTTGTTGTTGTTTTTTCCCAGGTCGCGGTATTATCGTTGGAGTTTCAGGGGGGAACCATGTGTAATGTGGCGCATCACATCTGGAGTAGGGAGCCCCTTGCAGCATCATTTCGTCCCTGCGCCAATTATTTTTTATACATTAGTCGTTAAATGCCCTAATACTCACATGACAGTTTATCTCGCGTTCGATTCTTTCCGCCGTCCGGGATTTTGAGGTACCTTGGCGAAAACGGAAGTAGGTAGAAAAAGACAAAAGCAGCAGTTTTTCCCTGTTTTGAGGATGCTAAGGTCATGCTAGCTAACGGAATGCACCTGCACCTGACGCGGAAACAACACTGCAGAATGCAAATGACCGAATAGTAATTGAGAATTTAATTACAATTATTTTTATTTCTATTATGACATTTGAGTCTGCAGTGGGACTCAGGAGTGAAGTAGAACGATGGAAAAAAAATAAAATAAACTGTTCATTTTTCATCGCGCAGTATCAAATGATTGTGCTGTTCCCACTTGTATTTTCGGGCTGTTTTCGTATATTTTACTTCCAGTAGGAGTCACTTTGGTTAAAATGTTTGGGCCTAAATTAAGTTGGATTGTCTTTATCTTTTCTCTCTCTCTCTCTCTCTCTCTCTCTCTCTCTCTCTCTCTCTCTCTCTCTCTCTCTCTCTCTCTCACTCTTTTTTTTTTTTTGCATCTTGTAGGACGTGATTTTCCCACATGGGCAGTGTTTTGGCTCTGTCTTCCGGTCCAGGCCATCAGAACTGGCCTTTCTCTACCGAGCCCACTCCTTCTCGTTGGGACAAACACCCTGCACACTGGGACAGTCCACCACGGTGGGAAAAGAGGGATGGCCGCTTACCCAATCCAGGCAGCTTTCACTCTCTCCACAGGAGCTGCAAAGGTAAGACTGGTTTAAAATGTTGTGCAGGGGAACAAAAACGCATCACAGAAATAAGATTGCAAGCAATGTGTAAATTGTGTTACACCATTAAAGAGGATTCAGTTGAAGTGACAAATGCAGCCCCTTCAGCTCGAGGCTGCTGCACCCTCAGTGCAAGAATGAGCGCTACCGCAGGTCATTCCTGCCTGCAGCCATCAGGGTGTACAATTGCACTCTGTGAAATCCCATCCACTGGGATACAACAAAAATCTACAATAACTGTAAATTTCTCTTTTAGATGCAATAGAAACTTAATGATAGCAGAGCATGTAGCACATGTAAATTCAAATGTTTAATATGTAAATATCTTGCTTTTTATCTCGCTTCTTATTTTTCTGTATATACTTACAAATATTTTATTTTTGTCTATATCTTCAGTTAATACAATTCTTGACCTTTTGCACTGTAGCCTTTTTTTGTTGTTGCTGTAATTATGCAAATTTCCCCATGGTGGGATCCATAAAGGTCTTCTTCTTCTTCTTAATAATAAAACTCCCATGCATTTCAGTTCTGAAATGTTTTTAATTTGTCTCTCCTGCGTGCTGTCCTAAGATGTGTTTCCACAGCAGATCGAGGGGGTCAAGATGATCCTTAATAAAACTCTAAGCAGTTTCTTCAAGGTAAAGTCTCAGACGCAACAACGGTTGATGTGAAAAATGCAAAAATGATGCAAGTCTACTTGAAACCTTAACATTGATATGTGTTGGCTTCCAGGTCAGTCATGCTCTGCACATGAGTGCTGTCAGTCCTTCCTACTATAGATTTCACGTGGAGCATCTGCAGTCGGATGATTACAGCAAGGACAAGGTCAAACATGAGTGTTTCCAATCCATCAGCTTTAGGTTTTAACGCTGTTATGGAGTTGTTTTGCCGGAAAATGTTCATTTTTTTTTTGTTTTCTGTTTTTCTATTTCAGGATGCCCCGGCACTGATTGGTGAGATGGACTCCTCAGGTAGTCTGAATGCTCATGCCCTCCTGCATCTCACCGAGCGCGTCCGAGCCAGAACAGTGTTTCAGGTCATTTAAAATTGTCTTTCTCTGTCCTTGAATAAATTCTTACAATCCCTATCCAATCGCTGTTCCTATCTCAATCACAAAAAAATGAGTGCTGTTGGCTTCAAAGGACAGAAGGTGTTACATTTTCAATGTCTTTTTAGACGCAGCAGTCGCAGTTCGTCACATGGCAATTTGAGACAGAGTACAGAGGCAACGACTTCACAGCTGCTGTGACTGTGGCTAACCCAGATATCCTCAGAGAGTCGGGTGAGAAATGAAAAGTGATAAAAGCCATGTGTGAGCACATCTCTTATATTTATAGCTGTCAGTTATTCCTAAAATAAAAGTTGGTTCGTAAAAACAGTTGAAAAATATGTTATATTTATGTTTTAACATTTTCCGTATTTAATTTCTCTGTAATCATAAATAATTTTTTTATGATTTAACATTTTCAGTATTCTGTCAAATATTACTGCATTCAGCATTCTTTTGTTCAGCACTATGTTAGCAATTGTGATGATATGATTTTAATCTAATTTAGTCTGTTTCTGTTTCCTTATACAGTCATTCTTGTTGCACACTTCCTGCAGAGTGTGTCTTCTGGACTGGTACTGGGAGGTGAGTTGGTCTACCATCGGGGGAGAGCAGAGGAAGGAGGAATTCTCACCCTCGCCGGCCAGTACTCAAGTGAGAGATTGTGAATTTGTGCCTATAATCTAATTTGATGTACAAATTGTGTCCTTGTTTGTTTTGCTTGAAAAGCAGCAGCGTTTCAACCTCTTTCTGTCCGTCTCTCAATTTTCAGGACCAAACTGGGTGGCAACGTTGAATGCTGGGAAAGGAGGGGCCCACGCGAGCTACTATCATAGAGCCAACAAACAGGTCGAGCAAATACCATCACACTCCATAAACAGACAGTTTACTGTGGGTTTATTCTTTTGAAACCCATTTGTGTGTGTCTGCATTCACCAGATCCAAGTTGGAGTTGAGTTTGAAGCCAGTACCCGAACACAGGAAACCACAACCTCATTTGGCTACCAGATGGAACTCCCAGAGGCCAATATGGTCTTTCGAGGTAAAACTTCCTCTGCACTGTGTCTGTGAGAAAGAATAAGGCAAAGTAGCACTGACACACAGGCAACCAGCTGTGGCACAGTTCTCATCTTCAAGTGTAATCTGCCTCTAATGAAGCACATGGTTATAACACTTTTATTGTGTTTGTTTGCAGGTATGATAAACAGTCGGTGCATCATAGGAGGCGTGTTGGAGAAGCGCCTGGCGCCGCTCCCTGCCACCCTGATCATGGGTGCCTTTGTAAATCACAGAGGTGACAAGTTACAGGTGGGACTGGGGATCAACGTGGGATAACCTCCTTGTAGCCTCGGTGATGCAACGATATCAAGACCTCCAACCAGAGACCTGTTGTAGAGGTGTGCTTCTATCTTCAAGTGGTCAAACGACCATAAGAGACCCATCCTATGAGCAGCTTCAGAACTCTGGATTGCTTGAATAAAACCTACCTCTTGAATTGGAGGTGATTTTTTTTTTTCTCCTCTTAAATTTTACTACAAAGGAGAATCGGACGCAGATTCTTTGAAGCTCTACAACTAAGACTGGAGGATGCACCGTCCTCTCTGGGTGGAGAAACAGTGATTGAGAAGCTTCCTGCACTAAAACTGAAGAAAATCGTACTTGATGTAGGTCATCGTTCATAGATCTTGTATTAATGTATTGAGAGAGAGAAAAAAAAGCATTTTCCTTAACCTTTTTGTCAACTCAAATATGAAATATGAAATATGTTTTCAAAAAGTCAGCTCAAAATATATTTATGTCCTTATTCTAATTGAGTTATGACAGGTTTCCCATTTCAAAGCTGTTTTCTTGTCAGCCGACGTGTCAGCGGATCAACTTTCCAGAAAGTGGTTGGCAAAAAGGTGTGTGTGTGTGTGTGTGTGTGTGTGTGTGTGTGTGTGTGTGTGTGTGTGTGTGTAAGACCAGTTGATTGCGTGTTTAGTTGTGTGCATGTGTTTTTCCCCCTGGCATTAAGAAGTTTGTGTTAATCCCTGAATAAAACAACAAGCCTTTTGACTGGAAGCAAGCTGGTGCTGCCCCATTAAAAGTAAACTGAAGTTGAGCGCTGTATGAGCTGCTTGGGTTGAACTCCACCGAGCCTGGACTGTTTGTCTTTGCTTTCCATATGGGAACAGTCACCGGTGTGTGCAGCCATCTACCCGGCGACTGGACATTTATCTTGCACAAGACGTTTTAAATATGTATTTATATAAATGATCTTTTGTGAGCAGAGAATTAAGTGGAAACATGACAATATTGTTTAACCTAATCTATTTGTTGGAGTGATGATTTGCCTTCAAATATAGAGTATAAAGAAACCTTTCAACCAGTTGCATGTTGTTGTTTTTTCTCCACTGTGGCTGAATTATTGGCTAAAACGTTTCTTTAAAATTATAAACTGTCTGTGCAGCTAAATAACAGGCATCCTAGTGTTTTCCAGCAGTTAATTTTCCCTCCTAAATTTTGAAATTGAAATCTGATTTTTTTTTTTTTTTTAACTATCGTTAACTTTGCCGTAAAGCAAGAGGAGCAAGGCTGATGACTGACTGATAGGTCTCAACAGGTCCATACAGCTGTGGTGTCAAAATGACAAATGTAACCATTAACTCTTTAACTTCAAACATGCTGGAATTGGTATTGGCCAAAGAATACAAATTGAAAAAAACATGAAAAGCAATTCTGAAAGACCAAAAGGTGTGTCAGCTGTAATGGTTTAATAACAATCCCTACAAAATAAAGTTGCTGGTATTTTTTTTTTTGTACACGTATATACAAATATACATGGAAATATGAGGTCTGTGAACAGCTCCATTGCGGGTACAGTAAACAACTTGCAGTCAACTTGAGTTCATGGTGGGTTCGAGTGAGGCAGATATTTGGTCATTTGTCTTTGAAAAGAGAGGAGAAAAATCCTTTCCCGCCTTCTCCCTTCACTCTGAGAGACTTGCTTCGTTGAAGTCCCACTGTGTTTTCTCTCTCCCGCTGTCTCTCCTTCTGCCTCTCTTCTTCTCTTTGCTGCACCTGCTGGACGATCACCAGCCTCATGTCCTCCTGAAACAGCAGAGGGACGGTCAGCTCTCTCTATTGTAGTCCTGCCTGCTGTAAACCTGCTAAAAAGCCCTTGAATTTTCCGCTTTCTGCTCATGGCCTCACCTGCCAAGCGTCCAGTTCCTGAGAGAGCGCCACCTTGTGTTTGATGGTGTTAAGAAGCTGCTGAGTCAGCAATTCTTTCTCCTGGCGCACTGTCGCTAGTTCACTCTCCAAAGTGCTGAATGTCACAGGCAGAAATATTGGTTTTAGCTGAATAGTTGAAGTTTTATCATGACCCAATTAATAAATGACCAAAATACTGAGATGGTACCTGTAGCTTGGCGCTCCAGGGCTGCCATGAAATGGCTTGATTCCCTCCTTCAGAGACTCCAGCTCTGCTTTCATAGATTGCATCTGAAGTGTGCGACAGCGAAAAACACCCAGATTAACAATACGGAAATAGAATTCAGTTTTTGTGTAAAAGTGTAAATATCAAGACTACGGGGAGGTGAGGCTGGACTCATTTCAGTGAGTTTAATCTAAATGTCTCATTTGTTCACACACACACACACCTGTTAGCACATAACCCCAAAACCTTTTGTGGGAAAATGCAAGTACATTCAGGAGTCTCCAAGCAAACTCGGAAAGTGAGGGAGATGAGAATTGGATGGGAAACTCTATTGCAATGCAACATTACACTGCAATAAATGGCATTGACAGAAGGCTGCACTTTTGCGTATTTGGTCTGTGCATGGTTTGACTCACCTCCTCTGTGAGCTTTTGTATCTCCTCGTCCTTTGCCTGCAAGACTGTGGAGTGCGCTAGCAGAGCTTCTTTAGCCTGGACAGCAACACAGCATGCAGAGAAGAAACTGCTCACTTCAACAACTTTGCTTTTTTTTTGTAGCTGTTGTTGTTGTTGCAAATATCACGTTAGGGAAAGCGGTTAGCATGTGTAGCCTGTGTGTTGGTGTGTCTACCTGTGACTGCTGGATTTCACTCAACAGAGAAAGAGGTTGTGCGTGTGCCATGTCCAGAGAGGCGTCCTCTCCCAGGTTGTGGGCTCTCTGCTGGAGCGAGCGGTTCATGGTCTGCAGCTCAAACACCAGTCCCTGCTCCTGCTCTACCTGCACATAGCCACACACAAAGGTCAAAGGATTCCCGTCTCACGGCAACAATTCATCTCGACAGGCCGGCTGGAGACAGTCACTGACCTCCGCTTGTTTCTCTTTCAGCGTGGTTTGCAGCTCCGACGCTCTCTCTCTCAGTCTGTCTCTGTCCATGCGGAGTCTGAAGCCGTCCTCCTCCGAAACCTTGAGCTGCGCCTCCATGTGGGACAGCCGCTCCAACAAAACCCTGTTCTGTACGGAAGAGGAAATGAAGCAAAATGAAAAGGGGTAGTCAATGGAATTATTCAAAGAAGCTGAGATTGATGACTGAGCTGTCATGCAATCTACCCCACAGAGTGTCTGCACCAACTATGGATGGTGCTTGCTTTGAAAGGAGTCAAGGATTTGGATTGTGTGTGTGTGTGTGTGTGTGTGTGTGTGTGTGTGTGTGTGTGTGTGTGTGTGTGCGTGTACATGTGTGTGTGTGTGCGTTCAAAATACAATTTAATTGGTCCCTGACTTGTGCATGAGGGCATTAAGCAGAATGTATTGTCCCTGTAACTGTTATAATCAAAGCTTCTTAAATGGGATAAAAAAAAAAAAATTATGTGGCAGAATCAGGGGCGACACGGTGGCGCAGTGGTTAGCGCTGCCGCCTCACAGCAAGAAGGTTGTGGGTTCGATTCCGGACCTGGGACCTTTCTGTGTGGAGTTTGCATGTTCTCCCTGTGTCTGCGTGGGTTCTCTCCGGGTTCTCCGGCTTCCTCCCACACTCCAAAAACATGCATGTGAGGTCAATTGAACACTCTACATTGTCCGTAGGTGTGCATGTGAGTGTGAATGGTTGTCTGTTTCTATGTGACCCTGCAATGAACTGGCGACTTGTTCAGGGTGTCACCCTGCCTTCGCCCTATGACAGCTGGGAGAGGCTCCAGCAGACCCCCGTGACCCTGAGCTCAGGACTAAGCGGGTATGGAAAATGAATGAATGAATGAATGATCAATGGCAGAAACAGAATACTTAATTAATTAACCTTTTTTTTTTTTTTTAATGTGGTAAATGGTGAGGCAGCATTTTCAAATAAACTTGTACATTTTTAAAATAACCTTGTAAATATAAACTATAATATAAACAAGATAAACGTGTCAATATTTTCTTCTTTGCCTTTCAATTCATGACTTGGACTTCACACTTTTTGTTTGTGCCCTTCCTCGCACTTTTCATCTTTGTTGTTGTGCGTTTTCAAGAGGGGGAAAGCCTTGACTTGGAAGCGTACCTCTGCTTGTACACTATCCAACTGCGAGAAGTTAATGTTCCGGCTGAAGGACGACTCGTCCATCTCCTCCCTGAGGGAACGCAGCTCAGTCCTCAAGGAGTGCTCCAGAGTCACAGCCTGGGAGGGTCCAAGAGTGAAGTTACTTTAAATGACAAAGGCTTCAGCTCTTAAACCTGCTCAGCTGCATTCTTTTAATTTGTTGCACTGCAGACACAAACACACGCCCTCGGCTGCTTTGTGCCTGTCGCGGTATGACGCAATATCCATGCCTTTTACAAAAAAATAAAAAACCTTTCCAGTTCATTATGGCAGAGTTCACGCTCATGCTCACCTCTGCCAGCTGTTCCACTAACCGCTGGTTGTGGTTGGCTAACTGGGTCAGCTGTTCACTCTCGTCCCTTCGCCGGTCGCGCCCCTGATTGTGACGCCGCTCCAGGTCGGCCCTCAAGGTGGCCAGATCAGCGGCGAGCTCGGCCTCCCTCTGCCCGGACGCCAGTTCATTCATCTCCAGCTTCCTCTGAAGGACATGCTTCTCCTGCTGCAAAGCCTGAGGCAGTGAACACAACGCTGAGCGGCTGCAAGGCAGCGCGGGTGGATGGACACAGGGAAAGTCTCTGAATGTTTGCGACACTGTGCTTGTAAATGTTTCTGTTGTCAAGCAGCAAGTGCATTCGGGGTGAGATGGCACCTATGTTTTATGGGTAAAACTGAAATGTAAATAAAGCCACCTGTTTTCAATTTGACCGGAGGAAAAGTGCCGTCAGAAAGTCTTCTGAACTCTTCCCGACAGATTTTCTTTAAGTTAAAGAGCAGGTTTATTGAGCACTAACTATCCAACTTGATCCCTTATCTAACTGTTAGTATGCCAAACAATGCATAGATGCACATTCCTTGCACTTCATTTCAAAGGTTTCATTGTTAATTGCAGATATTTTTAATCCCCACATCTGTTATTCCAAATAATAATGACTTTTCCCCGTACCTCCACCTGCCTCTGGCTCTCTTCCAGCGAGGCTGCCAGCTCCTCATTCTTCTCCAGCAAAGCCCTCCCGAGCTCGGCGGCCAGAATGAGGTCCGTCTCTATCACACCTGCACCGTCGCTGCTGCCGGGACAAGAGGCGGCCGGGGGGAGAGTGAAGGAGAGCGACACGGAGGAGGACGAGGAGAGAGGAAAGAAGGAGTCCTCCAGGCTGGGAGAAGGGAGGTTGGTCTTCCTGGAGGTGAACATTTCTTTCCAGCTGGAAGGAGTCACTTCCAGAACATCATCCCAGGATCAGGAAACGTAATCCACAGTCACTCAGGAGGCAAGAAGAAGAAGAAGAAAAAAAGAATCCCTTCCTGTTTCCTGTTTCCCAGTTGGTCTCATCCAGATTAACTTGATAAATTTGCTCCTCTGCCAGACTTCATTCCGCTGCTAATTGGTTCTGTGGGCAGAAAAAGACTTTCAGTAACACAGTGAATGGCTGTAATTGTATCTATTCACTGTAAATTTCCACTTCAGGATGTTTTTTGGTGACAAAAGTATCAGACTAGTTGTTTACCAGAAACCTAATATCACCCAGCCTTCAAAGAGGTCTTTTGTCTGACTGGTCCTTTTGTTACTTTGACCGAAATACCAACCAATCTATTATCTTTGCTGTGCCTCCCCCCCAGTCCAACGCCATTGTGACCTGCTCAGTATTTGCTAAAAAAAAAACAACAACACAATAAACTTTCCAAACATACAAGCGCAGACTGTCACTTAATCCTTATCAAAACATGGAGAATCGACTGATACCAAACTTGACAAACGCTTCAAAGGCCTTGGCAAGACGCTGCTACTAAACAACATTGTCTCCGGTCACTGCGGCTGTCATGTGCACTGTGTTGTGGTTGAGAACGACTCTCAGTCTGTCTTCTATAATCTGCCATCACCACGACACCTGTCGTCGTGCGTGGCGCCTCACCCTCTGCCTCGATGTTAGATCTCTCTAGAGTGAAACTGAGCTGCCGTCTCAATCATGACGTTTTAAAGTCATCAGCAAAACCCTGCTGCTTATTCAAAATAAATATCAATATAATAAAAAAAAATCCATATAAATATGGATATGAACTCTGGTTTGGCTAAATGAAAAGCGTCAAAAATTCAGTCTGTCTTACCTGGCTGTTCCCAGCTGACTCATGCTAAACAGCAAGTCTTCCTGTTCGGTGAGTGACTGACTGACCGTGTGTGTGTGTGTGTGTGTGTGTGTGTTTGCACAAGAGAGGTTGAGCCTGTTTCCTTGGCAGTGGAAACATACAGTATGTAAATAAGAGGCGGTGGCTCCTCCTCCAGGGCTGAAAGATAGTGAGAGGCGACAGTGGAAGGACGAGATGCAGAGGGTAAAAACGCTCTGCTTTTCTCTGGCTGTCAGGTGCCCTCTGCTCTGCCCTCTTCTCTGTAGCGTCTGAGCCAGGCAGACCAAACACTGATTAACTCAGAGGAATGTGTTGTTGACAGTCGGACACTGCAGTCTGAGCTGGGGTCGCCACACAAACGGGGGTCTGTCCAAAGTAACCCTCCTACTTTTCTCCGGCCCCATCCTGTTTACCTGCTTGAACACTCTAAATGGAGCTCTGTGTGTGCCCATGCATGAGAGGTGGGGAGGGTTTGGGGGGGTGGGGGGGGGGCTACAATCATTAAACCTTCTTTTCTGGGAGGACAGACTCACAACAAGGCCCAGAAGATTCCGCCGCTCTTTTCTCTGCTGCGTCCACACAGAGCAAACATGACCGGCAAACTCTGGCTTCTTCTCTCTGCGTGGCTTTTGCTGCCATTTTCTGACGCAGGGAGGCAGATGCCCAAACTCTCCGACAAGAAGTTGTGCGCCGACTCTGAATGCAGCCGTGAGTACAGCCCGCGCCGTGCCACTTTCCTTTTTCCCCTGCAAGGATTGCAGCGCTTAATCCTGTTGACGTTTGTTAGATGCTGGCATGTGTTCTATTTTTTCTTTCTGCATGTCTTACTCAAAAACTGCATGTGTTTCTAACTCATATACCTGCACAGATCCCATCCTGATAGCTCGAGCTCTGCAGGACTACTACCCTGGAGACTGCAGGTTCATCCCCATCAGGCAGGGACAACTTATCTACGTCTACGCTATGCTTAAAGACAGAGGGAACCTCTTCTGGGCTGGCAGTGTAAGTTAGGGGAAAAAAAATTCAGATCTGTCAATGATTCTTTTTTATGATTGCAAGAAGTGATGCAGTCCTAAACTGTGTGCAGGTACAAGACTCCTATTATGGACAACAGGAAGCTAAGATTGGCCACTTCCCCAGCAGTGTAGTGGAGGAGACTCATCCCCTCATGCCGGCCAACACTGAAGTCAAAACCACCGTAAGTAAACACACTGACACACATTGATGCAATATGTAATTATGATTCTGAAACTCTCTTGTCTTCTCCAGAAATGGGACTTCTACTGTAACTGATTGAAGAGGGAAGCCTTCCTGTCGTCGCTGTGGGATAAATTGTCTTTATGACATCATCAAAACATACAAACATTTTTCAGAAAAGTATGAGCTTGTGTATGCACATTGTTTATCTAAGGACCTTGACATCTGATTTTAATGTGCGAAAATTGCCATTAGTTACCTTTCTTCCACTTGTGTACTGCGTTGTCTTATATCATTATTGTTATTATTACTTCTTCTCTGGTTCAAAAACAATGAATAGTCTATGTAGGTTGTGCATGCTTTTGTTTGTTTTTCAATTCAGACAAATTGTACAGCAACTTTGCAGGGGGCTGAGCTGGTATAAAAATAAACAAAATGTGAAAACAATCACTGCCTTAATCTTAATATACACACACATTATTTTCTGTATGAAGCTCTCACAACTCACATCTGTTTTTAAAACATAGTGATATGACATTGCTTTTGCTGAGGCGTATATTAGTCTAGAGTTCATACAAACAGCAATGAACAATCCATATTTGGCTTCAGTTGTGCAGAGAAAATGTAAAAGCAACTATTTATAGATCTATTTTTATATGATATTCTATTGGAAACTGAAAAAGGAGAAAAAGCACAAAAGACTTTTGACGTTGATTTCTATCATTTATTCTGTTTGCCAATTCTTGAGATACATGTCAGATGTCTTGTGCCACTCTAGAGTCATGAGTAGGCCGTAGACAACTGCTGTGTAAAGGAGCTCACTGCGAAAAGCCCACTATCTCCTTCGTCACCTGCTATGCTGCTCCATGATTCGCCTTCTGTTCCCAACACCTGGTCCCGGTTCCTCTTGTGTTATTTTAACAGGTGGAAACAAACACAGTCACATTTACAGGGACTAAAGAGTCTCTGATGAAACCAGCTTATGGAGGCAAAACCCTGGTCCTTTCTGCTCAGACGCAACAATGTTAAAAATTGCAGCGAAAAAATGAAAACGGGGTTTGAAAAGGCCTTTCTGACTGACTCTTCTTTGGTCATGTTATGGGGAAATTAACAAACTGACTTTGGTACATGTGCTAAATTATGTTTTCTTTGGTTTTCAACCACTACTGTCAGGCAAAGACTAGCAGCGAGTTAGGAAATTAGATAGTGGCTCATTAGAAGTTGCTCGTACTTGTAGACACTTGAGCTCCACCTACTTTGTATGAGTACTGGAATGCCAACCAAACTGTAACAGGTTAATAAAAGAAAACATGCAGCAACTGGTGTTAGTAGTCGGACAGCATCGGCAGCATCAGAAGCTGCTCTACATCTTCTGTTTTCCGTCCTCGCTGGAAATTGGAATGTTGCGGTCCGTGCCGGAAGATGACCGCGGAGCAGTGATTGTGAGCACGCCGTCGATTGACAGACTGGAGGTGATATCGGCGCCTGTCACACCCGCGGGAAGCCTGTACTTCCTCAGAAACTCCCTTGACACAAAGCCGTGGTCGTCCTGTCAGCAGAATAATGATGTTAATACAGAGTGAGCGGGAGAGTCTGTCTGGGTGTTTTTGCACGTCTCTACCTCGACGACCGACTGACCTGTCTGGCTTCGTGCCTGGCGTGTATTGTGATGAACTCTTCATCGACGCTAACAGACAGCTCCTCGGGTGAGAAATGCTTCACGTCCAGGTAGATGACGTAGCGGTCCTTCTCCGTGCGCATCTGGACAAATAACACACCTGCTAGAAACAATACTTCGACCAGAACAACAAACAGTTTGTCTGTCACAAAATTTTAGACAGTTTCCCTGCAGGGAGATTTCCCCCTGTCATACTAGGACTGGATCAACTTGGAGCAGTTTTAAAATGGCACTTTTTAAATATTTATTTTTACAGAGTAAACAAATGCCTCACCTCCCCCTCCATGTTTTTGTCCCATTCCAAACATGTGGAAGGATCAACAAAACATTAATTTTAACAGAGTAAAAATGAGCAAAAATGAGCAATTTCACAGAGCACTGCAAGCAGAGGTAATAAAATATAAAAATATGCCATTTTCATGAGAGCCATCATTCTTTTGCAGATCATTATTTGTGCAAGGCTGCCTCACTGGAGTCTGGGATGAAAATAAAGATCTGACAGAAGACAAATTACAATCTAGGATATTTATGTTGATGTAAGGGTCACAGTGACTTTATCTTTACCTCACTGTGGCCATTTTCAGCCCAGTTGAACCAGCGCATGTAGGAAGGACGCATCCAGGGAGAGGACCAGGAGAACGGCCAGATGAGTGGCCAGTCGATGAGTGGCTCTGCCAGCGAGAGGTCGGGCAGTCGATGAGGGAAGGCCCGACGGTACCAGGGGAACTGGATGGGGATGTCCATGCTAAGATTCCAGAGCAGAGGTAAAGCCACTGGCTGTCGCAGGGGTGTTTGTCTCTGAGATGGGCAATGCTGTGCTCCCCTGCACAGTATTTATAGGTCTCCCTGTCCCGGCCCATCCAGACTGTGTCTTTGTTCTCCACACAGCGACCCTGCCAACATGCTGATCTTTCTGGAACAATGATGTCAACTGTTGGGTCCTCCACTGCCCTGGCTGTTTTGTTTAATCAGTTCTGTTTCTCTTTCTCACTGCCTCCAAACTCTGCCTGTCCCTTCTCCCTGGCTCGGTGCACTGCTGATGCCCCCATCTTCGCACCACAGGAAATACCCCTGTCTGGATCTGTGTGTGTGTGTCTGTGTGCGACAGCGTATGTGTTTGTTTGAGGAATATCTGCCAGAGCATTAGCCCGCCGTGCACTGACTGCCAGAAGCTTTGGGTTTGTGAGTAGAATGGATGTGTGAGCCTGAATGGGAATTGATGAGTTTGTATGGGGCAGAATTAGCCAACCATCTCAGCGCACATCATAATACTGTGAGCTCAGACGTAAGATATGGCAGGATTTTTTTTTTTTTGTTATTTTAGATTGTATTAACATTTTAAAGGCATTTCAGAATGCAAATACTGAAATTGTTTTTTGACAAGCTGAAAATATTATCCGATATTGGCCGGGATACACTCTCTAGGGGATAACAATTTATTAAGAATTATGACTCAGAAACCCCATCAAGTCATCATAATCTATTTCCAGGGAATGTTTGGAGTGCTCAATATAGATTCTCAATAAGTTAGATGAATGAAAGATTCACCAGTTCCGTTTCTTGGTCACCATTGCCTCTGCGATGAAAAGTCAGCCGATTTCAGTCTGAATAAAATAAAATATAAGAAAATAAGATAAGATAACAGTTCTGGATTGTTACTACTTTTTATTTTCCTAACAGTTGCTGTACATGCGCTTTGACAATGACAGACTACCCCCTTCACGTTCACCTTGTCAGTAATATGGTGTGGTATGTAAATATGATGTAGTTATTTGACAAAGAATGACCACACTGCTTTTAAAAAGCAATTCCTTCACGCTGCTGCCATCAGGAAAACTGACTACAAAAAATTCATCCATCCCCTCTGCAATAACTGTTCTGAACAGCAAAAAATAATCTGTACTCTTTTATCCGTGTGAATTTTTTTGAGTGTATTTTAATTGTTTTACTTTTTAAAGCTGTGTCGAAACAAATGTGTTCTTCCTTTTTTTTTACTGAAAAACAGGCAATAAAGTTTCTATCTATCTATCTATCTATCTATCTATCTATCTATCTATCTATCTATCTATCTATCTCTCACATCATACACATTGTTTAAAACAGAATATTTATATTTTTGCATGAGGTGTCAAGACAAATTAATTAGGGAAGCTCATACTATATATTCCGGAAGTATTAGTCAGATGATGATTTATTTTGAAACCCAAAACAGGAAGTACACTAGGACAATCTTGCTGAGTGAACACCTTTTGCTCAGACTAACGGACTGTCTCCTCCGGTCCCCCCCACCAATTGTCCCGTTTGTTGACGTTCTGTGCTTGGCGGTAGCTGGAGACGGTTGTCCCGGTGTCTGCTTCGTGCTTTGTGGGCAGCACTGCCACCGGCTTGGCCTGCGGACCTCCATGGGGTGCAGGGTGAAAAGATGATCGCCTCACTTTCTAGAGGAAGTTTGCTGGACGAGGTTCTTCACGGGGGCTCGAACGAGGTAAACGTTTGTCACGAGCGGCAGTGATGCTAAAACTCAGTGTCGTCCCAAAGTTGGTCGTGTGTGCAAGTTAGGTTCGGTCAAACAACTCGGCCCCACAACTTTGGATGCGCTGGTTAGTGCCTGTGTGTCTGCATCTTATACAACGTGCGTTGACACAATATGTCAGTGTGTTTCGGGGAACCTGAAGGTTTTGGGCGTCAGAGTAGATTTTAAAATGCAACGGGAGACGCAAAAGCGCCTTGTTTGAATACAACGCGACGCTGGGGGTGATGGAGAGGCTGCGGGGAGACTCGAAGCTTTTCTAACCACTGAACACGGGAAACGTTTAGCTGAATTTCCTCTGTTGTGTTTGAAAAAAAAAAAAAAAAAAAAATGGGGCGAGCTCTTTGTAACCCGGACGACGGGCTGCTGTCACGTGACCCGGCACCGGCAAGGTGGAGTCGCGTGCGACGCGAAATGCGGAGGAAGCGATGAGACCGATGCGCAGCTCGCGGTGATGAAAAAATTAATAAAATAAATAACGTTAACTTAAAAAAAAAAAAAAAAAAAAGAAGAAAAAAAAAGAAAAAAGCATTTTAAAAAAGTGCGTTTTTACGCGAAACTGTGACAGTAAACCGCGACCTTCTCTGCTTCGGTGCAAAACAAAGGAGCCGCGTCTGTGTGCGTGTGTGTGTGTGTGTGTGTGTGTGTGTGTGTGTGTGTGTGTGTGTGTGTGTGTGTGCGTGTGTGTGTGTGTGTGTGTGTGTGTGCGTGTGTGTGTGAGAGAGAGAGAGAGAGAGAGAGAGAGAGAGTAACATTTTATTTTTATGGCACCTTTCATACAGAGCAGTGAGCAGGCACTAATAAGGCATAAATGTATAAGACATTTCAGAACAAAACAAGTAAAAAGTGCACACAGTAAAAAAAAAAAAAAAAAAAAAAAAAAATTAATAGGCAGCAGCATTTCAGCACAGTGATCAGTAAAAGTGCACAAGTTAAAAGTTAGTAGGACAATGTTTAAAACATTGAATAATCAATTATTATTTAGCTTTCTTTTAAAGATATTTAGTGAACCAGCATTCCTAATGTGTATGTGTGTGTGTGTGTGTGTGATGGACGGGGTGCAGCAGCAGCAGCTGGCGGCCTATGTCTCCTGGGTGAACGCTCAGCTGAGGAAGAAACCAGGCCTGAAGCCCATCACGGACCTGAGGCTCGACCTGCAGGATGGAGTTGTGCTGGTCCATCTCATTGAGATCGTCGGTAAACTGACACGTCCATCTCATGGCTTCATGTACACTGTCTTTTTTTGTTGTTTTTTTTCTCACCGCCTTGCCCTGATCAATAACGAATTGGCTGGATATTGATAATGGCATCCAATCCACACTGTTGCCAACTTTCATCAGGAAAAATAAAGGAGGCCGTCCCGTATCCGTTCAAAACGGGATGCCCCATTTCATTGTCAAATACGGGACAATTCTGTACCTTAAGGGATGTTGGCAACTCTATCCAGACTTGAGGTTAACGGTCCTCATCGTCATCATCCTCACCAACTGAAGCTCTTTGAGGAAGGGCACAAATAGCAGCTTGAATGTGTTCACACCGACGCACGATTCGTTTTTCGGCCAATCTTTGTTTTATTTTTTTGCATTTCTGAATCAAGAATTAGACACAGAGCAACTGTGTCCAACAACCCTGGCCCACTACACACAACACTTTTAAGCTGTGAAAATCAACTGTGAACAAATTTAAAGAGATAATCATATCCACTCTGTGTGTAAAGAATGCTTGTCGAGGGGTTAATCATTATGTTGTGAACTAACTTTCTCAATTCCTTGTCCTCCTCCTCTCATCTCATGTCTCTCATGAACCTCTTCCAAATCCGCAGCAGGTGAAGTTCTGGAAGGGGTGCATGTTGATCCACTGGACAGAGAGGAGAGCCGGAAAAATGTGGAAAAGGTCTTGCAGTTCATTGCCTCCCGTCACATACGCATGCCCCACATATCCGCACGAGGTAAATCTTCCAGGTTTTTGCTTTCCCACTGCCGCATTGAACACACAGGTGTTGCCTGGGCGGTGATGCTGGTGGTCTGTCGCTAGAGTTTAACCATCCAAGAGCTGCGCGACTGGCCCGCTGTTCCCTCTGCCTGCAGACATCGTCGACGGCAACCTGAAGACGGTGATGAGGATCATCCTGGCACTGGCTGCCCACTTCAAGCCCTCAGCCAGTCACAGGGCTGCCGCTGGGAGGGGGAAGGGCTCGACCAGGGGCTCTGCCAATCACAACCCTCTGTCGCCTGTTGCGCTCGCCCAGGGCGCCGCGGCCGCGTTGGCGTCAGCACGGCTTGACGCGTCACAGCCAGTGCGCAACGCACGAATTTACAGGTACGTCGCATGGATGTATTACAAGAACTGGATACTGGACCGGCAATATGGCGTCAAGCCGATTTTCCCCAGTGGCCACTCGAGGTACTGCAGCAAAAAAAAAATCCCATGGGCCCAAAAGGGATTTTTCCCAGAGAGCGCAATACAAAAATAAAGGCCTTTAAAACGGCTGACAGGACGACTGTGACCTGAAACACGATTCATAGAAAATCTTTCTATTGTAGAATTTTCAGTTTTGTTCTTTTAGCCGTTTAATAAAAATGATAAAGGCCAGAAAATCATCAGAAAAGAGTTCATTCCCAGCGTGACGTCACCACGGCGTACGTGCTGCTGTGCCTCAGCTCGTTCTGATTGGCTGCGTCCTGACGTGTCTGGAAGTGACCTTCTCCAGGATCGTTCTGATTGGCCAAATAGATCATGTGAGTTACAGAGGCATGATGGGAAGCGACACGACTGCGCACGCTCTATGGGCCCATTAATGCGTAAGACTGTTTCGGTGTGTGTGCTGCTGGGTGAGCGACTCCATTGAAATGAATGGGAGCCATCTTGGAGTCTGAGGGCCTGGCTCAGCATCATTAACTTCCAGGCTTTAATATTCAGATTTGTCCTCTTTGATGCCCTCTGCTGGACAAACACATCACCACAGTACAGGCCCGACAGCGGTTTGATTCTTGCTGACTGTCTCCTTCCAGTGGCTGGGCCTCAGACGTGGAGAAGAGTGTTTCTGTTCGCACACTGGTTGAGCAGTATGAGAAACGACCGCCTGACGAGCTTGTCGGCCTTCACCCTGGCAGGTAAATTGCACATCGACAGGCTATAGTTTTTCCAAAAATTAGTAGAAGTGTTACTCAATGAGACACGATTCACTGAGTCACCATCAGCATTCTACTGTGGGTCACAAACTCAGAATAATATGATGACTGAGTGTAAACACGCTAAAAGTGAAACCCCAAAGCATTGATGACTTTTGAAACAAAGAGAATGAATCTTTGTGAAGGGGCTGATGTGAGAGTTATGCCATTAGTCCCATTATGTTGTGTATTTTGGTTAAAACAACAACATCAGTTTAATATTTTCTTCTTTTTTTTTTTTTTTACATGATTTTATAACATCTTGTTCCGATGCTATTAATACACCATCTCTTAAAACAAAGGATCACATTCTGCGGTTAGTGTGTGTGTGTGTGTTCCTCACACTGCCTGACTAAGCATATGACTTTATAAAACAAATCCACCACAGATAAGTGATCTCAACACAGGCAGGCAGTGGAGAAAAACCTTCACTCTCTGTTGTCATTAATCTCAAGCGCAGTTTTTAAGCTTCGGCGTCGGCGTTTCTGTGCATCCGCTGCCGCATGGGTCGAGACCTGAACACCTCGATGGCCCACAGAACGATGACTTGATGTTGTGCGGAGATGAATCCCTGCCTGCCTGGTGTGACCTTATGAAGCGAGGGATGCTGGCTGGAGGGTGGGGGAAGGCAGGGAGGGAGGGAGAGGAGGAGGAGGAGGAGGAGGAGGAGAAGTACCACACACTGTCATGAGTTGGCCAAGATGCTGGAGCCAGAGGACTGCACGCTGAAGTTAGACTCTTTGGAAGTACTATGCCGACTTTGAAGCGCCATTAGCCCGCAATGGGGGCGACGCAGGTGAAATGGTAAGGATTGAGGGTTCAGCCTGGGGTTCCTTCTGCTGCGACTGCTCTGTTGTGCCACAGTTAGCTGTGAAAAGAAGACTGTAAATTACGTGTCGCAGCTTTATTTATGTCTTAAAGACCAGCAAATTATGGCTGAGAAGATTGAATTGTTTAGTGGTGCGACTGTTTTTCCTTTTTTTTTTCCCCCTTTAAAGTCAGCAAGTTGCGTCAGAGTTTTTAACCAAATGATCTGCAGATGGAAGGAGACACTAAAAAACAGGCAGAAATACTGAAGTTGTATCAAAGTTCTCTACAACTGAGGAGGACGTTTGCTGTTTTCCTCGGAGTGCAGGATAGCAGGACTTAAACTAAAGATGGAAGGACTTTTATCTGGATTACTTTTAATTCTGCTGTACTGTGCAATTTGCCCGTCCGTTCCAAATAAAGTTGTAATTTCAAAAAAAAAACAAAAAAAATAATTAACAGTTAATTTTTCCTTGTTTTTCTCTGGTATAAATCTATAAATCTGTGTTTTGTCTTCCTGGAGCCTCAGCCCTGTCAGCCCGCTGTCGTCTCCTCGAGTGCTCCCCAGCAGCGCTGCCAAAAGGCTGCCGGAGGGTCCGCAGCAGCAGCAGCAGCAGCAGCAGCAGCAGCAGTATCAAGAGATCGTGGGTGAGTTGTGGACGGCCGGTTGGGGGAAAACCTCAGCTTCCCTCCTGGACACATGGCTCACTGTGTGTTGTGTCTGTGCTGCAGAGTCATGTGATGCGGCAGAGGACGCGGCCTGGGACAGCTCACTGGGCGATGCTTTGGAGCAGGAGGTTCAGGACACTAGAAAGATGGTGTCTGCTCTCCAGGTACCACCTGAGTGTGGTGGTCCGCGTTTCACCCACCTCATACTGAAGCGATGTACTGTATTTTATTGTATTTTCGTGGATTTAAAATGTATTTCCAAAGCAGCACGAATCCTGTGCTCACAGTGTCTCACGGACGCAGCGACACTGCACGGCACCAGCCCACTGGGACGGTCCAAAGTTCAAAGCCAAAGTCACATGACGCAAACTTTGTGTTCCTGAAGGCTCTGCTGCTGCATGGCTCGCTGCCTGAGGACGAGCAGGATGCACCGCTGGATTTGGACCAAGGAAGCGCCGAACAGCAAGTGGTATTGATTCTCTTTGTCTCTCTCTCCCTCTCTCACTCTCCCTCTCTCTCTCTCTCCCTCGCTCTCTCTCTCTCTCTCTCTCTCTCTCTCTCTCCCCCTCGTCTCTCTTTTCCTTTCTTCAGTCTCTCTCTGTCTCGATGCTCACTCTTACCTTCTCACTTCACACACACACACTCACACACGCACACACTACAGGCATGGCTCTGCCTCACCAGCTCATTGTTTTCAGCACAGATCACCTTTCTGTTTTCTTGACTCTGGGCGTGTGTGTGTGTGCGTGTGCGTTTGTGCGTGCATGCTAGTAGCGGGTGACACGGGTATTGGTTTCCCATGTTATTCAGCCCATTGTGTCTCTCACACGGCTGCCTGTGTGTCTCCAACCCTCCAGGTCGTCCTTCGCAGTCGTCTGGACCAGAGCATGGAGGAGGCTCAGGAGCTGAAGGTAAATATCTTCTCTTGGCCGCCCTTCGATGTTTCTCTGGACAAAAGACGCACGTGTGCACGTTGGCTAAGCTATTTCGGGGTGCACATTTTTCCTGTTCTTTGCCGCAGAGGGAACTGCTGCGCTGTAAGCAGGAGATGAGGAACCTGCAGGCGATCAAGGTAAAAAAAAAAAAAAAAAAGAAGAATATCAGTCAATCATGTTGGATTTTTACTTCCAATGTAATTTGTTTGTTTAAAAAAAAACAAGAAAAAAAACCCTATGGCTTTTTTGTGTCGTCTTGCTAATGTGCAGGATGCCCAGCAGCAGAGGTTGTGCACACAAGAGGCATCAATACTGCAGATGAAGCAAGAGCTCCTGCGAGCCAGCATGGCTCAGGATGAGCACGTCAACAAGAACGTATGGAGGGGAAACAGTGTCGTGTTGGATCGTTATCGTTGGAAACGTACTATATTCAGCATCTTCACAGCTGCACTCAAAAAGGCTTCAGTGTGTTTTGCTTTGAAAATGTGTGACAGGCGGAGCTGCAGTGGAAGCTGGAGGAGTGCAACAGGCTCCGGGGAGAGTGCAAGGTACCACGCAGGCCCGTCTCCCTCACTGCTTGACCAAAGTCAATGAATAGCAGCTGTACTGAGTTTGCAGTGAGTGGAGGAGCTCAACACTTCCTCTACGCTACGGCTTGTTGTGTGCAGAAGGAGATGGAACAGAAGGACAGACTGGTGCAGCAGCTCAAACACAAGCTTGAAGAAACCCAGGTATAGTTGCGGTGAAGCTAGTTGGTGTCGGGGAACACCTTGCACATTATTGATCTTAGTGTTTAGAGCTGGCATGGCCAAACTACGGCCCGCGGCCCGCTGCGTGTCTCTGTCCGGCCCGCGTGAAGGAAGTCATAAACCCCGCCCCCCCCCCAACGTAACTTTGCCGACACGTTAGCGTAACGCGACAGCGTTAGCGTCCTTCCGCCCCCACCACCCTCCCCACCCCGGTCAATGAAAAAATGCCGGGACATTAGTGCAATTTCCAACCAGCCCCCCCGTCAACAAAACTTTCAAACTTCACTTCATGCTTAATATTTTGCTCTAGCATTTGCATTTGCTATGTCAGATGCTTACCACTTTTATAGCATTATTTGTCCTGCAGGTTTAACACAATGTGCCTGTCTTGCAGGGAGAGTTGCAAAAAGAGCTGGAGCTTAAAATGAACACGCAGGTATGTGTGGCTCGTTGACACTCCGAGGTTGTCACAGCCGGCCCTCCTCAGATGAATTATTCTTGTGAGTTGTTCCTTTCTCAGATTCCCTCAGGCATGGACAAAAACAACGGCTACTCTGGAGATTCAGCTCCATCCGTGTCTGATGCAAGTATTTTGTTGTTGATTCAGTTTTGTTTTAGCCAAGAGGTCTGTTTGTAGTGTTTTACCAACAAGTTATCCAGTGGGTTTTGTCACGCATCCTCTTGTATTTGCCTCAGCCTTCAGGCAGTAACACTTATTTCACACACATCCATATATGATTTACGTTGGAGGTCAAAGGTCGGCACCACTGTGACATCCCACTTTGCTGGAGAAAGTTCAGCAACGCAGCTCTTTTAATGACTCCCCCGTGAGTCAGCCATCTCATTACAATGTAGCCGCTGGCTTTCATATCATGTGACGGAGTTCTCGGTCGGCCCTCCACGCTTATCGGCAAGAACAACCAGTTCAGTTTCTCTTGAAATTGGACATTTTAAGCCACGTAAAAACACAGTCAGCGGCAAAAAGCAACGTGAGAGGTCAGGACAAACTGTTTCCCTCTGACCGTTGTTGATCTGTGTTGCTGTGACGATGTTGTGTTTGCAGGCGGATGAAGTGCAGCTGCTCAGAGATTCTCTCCGGAGCTTGAGGAACAACTTCAGAGACCACGACCCTCAGCAGCACACGCTGGACACGCTGGAGCAGGGAATTGTGTCGCTCATGGACAGACTGCACGTTCTGCACACACACAGGGTACTCGCACACACAAACACGAGCAGAACTGTGGCCAAATTAGATACTGAGCCGACTTTAAAACCAACTTCAACTGGGTAATCGATTCAGCCCGGATGTAAGGCTCCACTGTCACTGTCACTGTTTACGGCTGCGTAACAGTTGCTAAGCACAGAATGGGAAGACTGGGTCTCATGGAGTGACGGTGCATTTCTTCAAATGCTGCAGGAAAGAGGAAAATCCCCGAGACGCAGAGGTCAAGCAACAGAGTCGGACACCTGGCCGTGCACAAGTAGGTTGCTTCAGCACAGACCCGTGACCCAGATAATCACGCCGCACACCTGAACGTAGTGTTGTAGTACTGGAGGTGGGTGTTGGTCTCGTCTCGGACTCTGAGGAATTCTTACTGGGTCTGGTCTCAGTCTGGGACTGGACGGACTGGGGATTTTCGATCCAGATCAGTCAAGACTCAGCCAACACTGTAATAACACGATAATAACAGAAAATAATCCAGCTGCGGCCGTTTTACACTCTGATGGTGACACCCAGAGTGACACCCTGCCCCTTTATTCCAAGCTCATTTATTTTTTTAATTTCATGACGCAAAGTTGTTTTTTTGAAAATAGTTAAAAATAGTTGGCAAAGCAGCAAAACGTTCAGGAAAATGATTGAAAGACACTTTGCTGAAAAGAGACGTTGCTGTTCCATTTAGAAACAAACTACTGGTCATTTCTTTTCTGTTTTGTTGTTATTTTTCTTTGACATTTAAAGTCTTGGTCTGGTCTTGGTCTCGATGCTCTCTAGTCTTGATCACGTCTTGCTCTCGGTTGGAGCCGTCTTGACTACAACACTGCTTGAACGCTAATTTTGTTACTGAGACGTGTTTTTTGTTTTTCTTCCAGAGGTCTGCCCGTCTCGCAGCAGTTCCTCTGCCTCCACTAAAATCCTCTATTACACTGGGAAGTCACCAACGCCCTCCATGATCAATATACCCAAGAGGTCAGTGTGCTTTCTGTCCGCAACACTTTTCACTCGCTGTTTGTTCGAGTTAGAATCCGAGCACATGTTGCTCATTGAGGTCAGTGGCAGAACTTGAGGTTCACAAGCAAGTGGGTATTTTTCAAAACAGTTTTTCAACCTCAAATTGAAAAATATATATTTTTATATATATTTTTTTATAGTATTTTAAAATATTTGGGTCCACAACCAGCGTATATGCAGTCTGTCTGAAGATGTGAAGTGCAAGGCCAGCCAAGAGGGGGCGGGTGCTAAGAGGATTTCCTGTTGGCAAACGGATGAAGTAAATGGGATGTTGCCCAAATGACTCAACAACAGCACAACACAGGGGAAGATCGTGCGTGAACTGAGTGTAAAGTTGCCCCTGACCCCCAACACCCCTTGATGCACTGCTGTTTGTCTGAGGTGGTTTTGTTGTCCTTGCTTGTTGTAACCTCTATGTTATTTTGTAAAATAACATAGACTTTGGGTCATTGAAAAGTGCCAGTCAAATAAAATGAATTAACTTTATTTATTATCAAATTTATTGTTGTGATTGTCTGTTTTTCATGAAACAAAAACCTTTAAAAAAGTACTTTATCTGTAAGTAAAGTGCTGTACTTACAGATAAAAGAGTGCAGATTATTTTTTGCTGTTCAGAACAGTAATTGCAGAGGGGATTAATGATTTTTTTGTAGGGGTGTGTGTGTGGTGGGGGGCTCAGTGATGAGTCAAGTTCTGCTGCTGTCAAGTTCTGCTGTCAGAGGTAGTCGACCTGTTCTGGTTCATGTCCTGGCCTGCTTGATTAATGCCGGAGAGTTTAGTTTTGCTTTGGTGGGGGTGGTGAAAACTTTTTGTGGTAAACGTCTAAAGTCACAGATATTGAGCAATGTGTGTGTGTGTGTGTGTGTGTGTGTGTGTGTGTGTGTGTGTGTGTGTGTGTGTGTGTGTGTGTGTGTGTGGTCACTGTGCAGGTTGGGGGAAGTGACCCTCAGGGATGTGAAGGCAGCAGTGGATCGAGAGGGGAACTACAGGTACCACTTCAAGGCCCTGGACCCTGAGTTTGGCACTGTGAAGGAGGAGGTACGACGCACACCGCTGCTCCTTCAAAACAAAAAAGGAAAAGAAGAAGAAAAGTCAGACTGTATGGTTGACTAATAGAGTGATTGTTGCAAAATAAGAGGGGGTTTATGGTCCGTGACATCAGAATCAGAAACACGTTTAATACCTTACTTATAGTAGGTTTTACACTTACAAGGAATTTGCTTTGGTGTAGTTGCCGCTTGAAAAACAACAGCAATATGAAAAAAGAACAGCTAAGTATATGAATACTAATAAAAAATATATTTAAAAAAATATGTACAGGAGAGATAAAATGAACAAATGACAAAATAGCAGAATTAATAGAAATTTAAAAAATGAAATATATAATAAAATGATTTAAAATAATATATATGTATATATATATATACATATATATATATAATGAAATTCTAAAATAAAAAGCAGTGTGTTGTTGTTTCTGTGTGCAGGTGTTCCAGGATGGAGCCATCATCCCTGGCTGGGAAGGAAAGATCGTGGCCTGGGTGGAGGAGGACTGTGGTGATGAAAGGTAACAACATACTCGCTGGACATTTCACTGTTTCCCTTAGTGTTCCTTCAGCAGTAAAATAAAAGCATCTTTTCTTTCTCCGATAGGCCCTTTTAGGTCTAATCAGAGGACCTTCTGTGTCTGCCTGACTCCTGCTGAGCGCGGAGCAGCACCAGGACAGCCGTTCAGAACAGACGCTTAAAGGGAAACGAGTGAAATACAACGATGAGATGTCAGCAAGAGATTTGGGTTTTTAAAAAACAGGACCAGTATGACGGTGTGAGTCTGCAGCTCATGCCCTAAACGGCTTGCACAGTGCCTTAGAGAGGAAGTCTGTTTTCACTGGAACGCTAGTTTAAAACTGGACTGTCTTAAACCGCAGCTGTTTTTACCTCTGTGAGATCATTTTGTTTTCTGTGATGTTATAGGAAAATATTATCAAGCACCACTTCCCTTCTCACAAGTCATAATTATTAGTGAGCCTTTTGAACAGTTTTCTGCAGTGGAGGGGACAATGATAAAATTGTTTGTCCCCTGAAAATATATTTTTTTGTTATTAGAAAGTGATATTTCTGCTCTTGCTGCTGTCAAAAATGTACTTCAATTCTGAACCACTGCAAGCAGCAAAGCAGCGTGTATTTCTAGGTTTTGTCAAAGATTGCAATAACAGCAGTAACGGGGAGAGCGGTGGTCGTCTGATCATGTGCAGAAAGAAAATGTATTCAAACAAATGATCAGCCAAATTAGGTTTTAAAACGTGATACTGTGTAAAAAGCTGAACTGCTGCCGGTGAAAAGAGACGATGCACGACTTTCGATGAAAAACGGCAGAACAAATGGCACTGTTTTGTAAAATGGTTGTTTTTGTACATGAGTTTTGGTTAATTTAAGTCATAGTTGAATATTTGACGTGTGTGTCTCGTGTGTTTTTGACGGGAGATTGTGGTGAGCTGAGCCTCCTGGCGAAGCGACGTCATGGATGTGACAGCAGAGATTTGTAGGAGCCTCAATGGGCTCACTCCACTGCACTGCAGTTGGCTTGTATGTGCAGAACTTGTGCCACGACTGTTTGCCTTCACTCCTGTCGGCCCTCCTGCTGGGGCTCAGTGTGTTTGCCTTCCTAACAAGCCAACAGAAAGATGCACCACTGTAGATGAAGACGGCTGAAATGCCATAACTGCCTGTGCTGTAGGAGGTTTAGGTTCTCTGTTTACCGAGGCGTTTACACAATATGAAGAATGACTGCCTTAGAAAGTTTGAACGGTCTTTATTAAGTACTTAAAAAATGTTTGAAATAAAAGTCCTTTTTATCAAACATGATATTGCACCGCTTTGCTCTGTCCTTAGTGCAGGTGACGGACGGCGCCGGTCCAGGTGAACAACAGTTGCAGACAGCTGGAATCTTTGCCACTCTTTTATTATTTCAAAGAGCTCTGTGAAAACTCTGCAGGTGGAGGATTCAGCTCGAGTTTCTGTCCTACAAAGGGAGAGTGTGTATTTCCAGCTGGTTGCCCTCCAGGCAAACGCTCTCCTCCACGCACTGTATGATGGCGTGGAATTCAGGACTCGGGTTCCCCATAGCTGTCACGTAAACGTGCTCCTGCTTGGATGCTTTGGAGGGCCGCCCGATGATCACTCCGCCCTCTCCGTCCAGGCAGCCTTCGCTCCTCAGCACAGCGGTCAGCTGCACTCCGGCTGGCTGGAAGGCCCTCTGTCTCTTGCAGCCTCTGGCCTCGGCTCGGACCGACTGTCCGAACGAGGACAGAGCCGCGGCCATCTCGCCGTCCACTCCGATGTTCTCGTAGGCCGAGACGAACGAGGCGATGGATTGGCTGAGCTCTGGGTTGTCCAGTTTCTGTGTGATGTCCTGGAAGACACACTTAAGCCTTTCTCTGAGGTCCCCTTCACCTGCAAACAAAGCAGGAACTAAAGTCACCAAGAGCACTATTGGAAAGAAAATGATACACATCCAACTTGAATATTGTTTGCGATTGCGGTCGCTTCATTTGAATTTACCACAATGTGTTTCCACTGATTCACTAGTTGGTGTGTGCATGGGTGACGACTGCGGCGCCTCGCACCAGATGTCACTGGCAGGGTCTCCTATAAATCGTTCAGATTTGAGACTTGGTTATTTGTTAGAGTTGTTATTGAGCCGTTACGACTCAACACTACGTCCTTTGTTTTAAATGGTGACTACAACACTCAAACTCCATATTTGAAATACCTGATGGTGGACTGAGTTCAGGACTGCAAAGAATTTCCCTCATGCAAACTTGTGTTGTTGTTGTTGTTGTTGTTGTTGTGTCAGGCTGAGCTGTTTTTTTCCGTGCTGCCGTTGGAAGTCGACCCTTTTCTGGAATTTCCTTCCCTGTTTTAAGAAGTTATGCAAAGGTGATGATGCTGATGGCACAAATCCTGTATCATGTATTTCTACATGAATGAAATCACGTTTTGAATTATTTTAAGTTTCAGGGGGAAAATACTGACCGGTGGCGATTTGATAGCACAGCTTCCTTGTTTCTGGCGATAAACAAAAAGCAACGCCGTCGTTCTGTTGGACCGTCCTGGCGACAGCGCCTTGATGTTTACAGTGACCGCCCAGCATCCCTGTTGGGCACGTGCAGCAGCCCAGCACCACGTTGACATGGCATGGCGCCGCTGCAGCATTAGATCGGCTTTCCACAATGTAGCTGTCTTCCTCTTCCTGTTGGTGTTTACGATGCAAGAGGAGATGACGTCACACACACTACGTATGAGTCTATGCACACAACACAAATTGTCTTTAAAGGTGTACAGTGAACAGTGGGCAGGTGAGGATGCGCAGTGGGATTACCTGCAGAACCGAGTGTCTCTCCACATCTTTTATTTTCACAACTTTCCTGGGAGAAACCTGCAGCCGACTGTTTGCCGCACCCGTGAGCCGGCTCATATAATGGGCCTCCATTCTAGTCACCACAAAGTTCACCAGCTGTGTCAAGCTGTAGGACTTCAGCCGATGGAGGACCTTCTCCTTTGCAAACCTCGTGGCACTTTCCATGTACTCGTTGGCTCGGCCGTGTGCGGCAGACAGGTGTGCACAGAGGCAGGCGGCCCACTCCTGTCGCTGCGTGAACACTTCCTCCAAGCGTCGCAGAAACTTTGAATGCTGGGATGCTACGTGGTCCTCGGCTAATCTGATGTAGCTTTCCTCCAGCGCTGCGGGCGTGGGAGAGCCTAGCAGGCCTCTGAAGGACTTCAGAAGGTGGGTTCTGTGTTGCTGAGGAACCTCGTTTGAGCTGGTCCAGAGCCATCTGAACATGGCTTGGAGGAGATGGTGGACGCTATAAAGCAGAGCGGCTTTGGGGAAAACATCGCGCAGCACTTGTCTGACAGCAGCGCAGTTGTTTGTCATGAAAACACGTGGACCCTCATGGTGGCAGTGAAACCTTTCCGGTGGAAAGACGGTCAGGAGCAGCTGCATGGCAGCTGAAAGAGCATCCTGGGTTTCCGAGGTGGTGATCAACACGCCCAGGGGCAGGGCGCCGACCGAGGAGTGGGCCAGGAGGAGGAACAAGTGCTGCTTGCGACCACCGTTTTCTGATGATTCCACAAAAACAGTTTCACTGCTCTCCCTCAGCCTTGCATGGACCCTTTTCATCAGTGGCGTGCATACAGCAATGACCAACTCATTGCCAGGAGTTTTGCAAATGGCGGCGCAAACATCCCCTTGCTCCTTGTTGTAATTGTCAAGGGTTTGTTCGAGCTCTTTGAAGGTCTCCTCTCCTGCCGTTGTGTTGTACGCTTTTCTAAACAGTTTGTAGTAAAGCCTGTAAGAACAAAGCAGGAACGTTTGACATCTGAAATCAAAACCGAAAACAGATTCTAGTCTGGATACAATATGTGTCTGCCCCATTATATCACTTGCTGCACCAAGTTTCTGAAATCCAGAATCTAGAAAGACAGCTTCAGCAACACTAATACGTTTGCAATTACTGCATCATTTTCTTACCTGTAACAAAATTGCAAATCTGGACAGGCAGAGTGGGCGTCTTGCTCGGAAACTTGCAGATTATACTTCAGTAATTTGAGTGCAGATGAAGGAGTGTGGCCACTTTTGAATAAGTTTTTCAGCTTTTCAACAGTCTCCGTTGGAACTGCTCTCCTCATCGTGGCTTTCAGGCATGAGCCATGATGGTGGTTGTGCTCGTTGCGAAGGCTGATGTGCAGGAAGAGTCCCTCCGTCATGTGAGGATCTCCAGATCTGGGGTGGATCGTGGTAACTTTAGTTCACAATAACAAAGCCCCATTAGTAGGACACAGGCACACAATTAAAGTAGAAAAGAAAACTCTTCTGAGTATTTACATACAATCTTTGCATCGAGTGACATTGACTTGATTTAACACTCTCAAAAACTGTCATGGAAGCGTCTCTTAACCACTGACCTTGATTTTCTTTCTCCGCACTCTGGATGCCTCTTCAAGATGAGGAAGAGAGTAGCAGGGCAGGAAGTATTTCTTTTTACTGACCTGCACCTGTAGTCTGCCTGGCACAGTTGACCAAAGTTATACAAACACAGGACAAAGACAAACAGAGGATATGATAATCAAAAACAAGATTAATCATTTCGTATTCCATTCAGTTTCCATTGTTTTTGTTAGGTTGGTTACGAGAGAGGCGGACTGTTAGATGATAACTTTGACCAAACTAAAGCCCAGACTGCTGTGTGCTGCTGCTGATGCCATGCTTACTCGATACTTGTTGTATCGTCCAGAATTTGGGTAAGTTTTCGATGTTCGCCATATGATGCCTGATGACAGCTGGAAGTCTTCGAGCCACTTTTTTGCCTCCTCCTCACTGGACAGCTTCAGTTTAATGGCTGCTTTGAAATGATCGTCTCCTGCTGTTTCAAAGCTGCACACGGTGTGGTCGTAGTCCTTTGGCAACAGCTTCTGCAAATGAAGAAGACAAGCATTCTATCAGAAGGTTTGTTTAGACTGCCCATTGTTTGTCAATTCGCAAAAAGTGTTCGCTATATCTCTAACCTCCAGCAGCATCATTGGAAGCTCTTGGTCTGTCGCTTTGGCGCAGTTCGTGCAATATATGACCCGCATACTCATTATTAAAAGTTTATACTCTTAAGCAAACAGCGGGGGAATCCTTCACTGTGTTATGTTCTTCTTCCGCCTTTTCTTCCTTGCCAATGCATTGTTGCATTCAGCAAACAATGAATTCCAGCGTTACCGCCCTCTACTGGCAAATGACAAGCAGCGCTCCAAGCAGAGGTGAAAATCCATTATTTTCCGATTTCCCAATCTTTCTAACATTACATGTTAGTACTTTAACAACAACAAAAAAAACTTCCCTACAGCAAACAGCAAAAGTTGTTTGGAATTTTAATTAGTCCATGATTTGGCCCAATATTAGAGAAAGAAAAAATCTCTCTAAACTCCATTGTATACAGGGAAGACTGGGAACGGTGAGGGAAAAAAAAGTTCAATAACTCATACTAACACGAGTCTAATATAAGTTTTAAATAAAACATTTGGTTGCTTCGTGAATTTGCAAGAGTCCAAGACGCTCTGGTGCCACCGTGCGGACCCTGACATTATTCCGATTACGACATGTCTTTCCGCGTGACGGCAGCGCTGTCAGGAGAGCCGTAAAGCGAGGTGTTTTGGACAGGGGGAGGTCATTAGAAAGTGAGCAGGAAGAAGGCAACGCTCCAGTCCTCGGGGCGCAGAGACAAGACATCAGGTCCCGGTGTATCACTGATGCCCGAGGGAGACATCATTTAACAGCTCCGTGTCGTGCTTCAACCGTCTGCAAATGCTTCGCCTCATCTTGCGGCTGCGGCCCAGCGCCGGGCTCTCCCGTCCCCGTGTCCTCCCGACCGGGCCTGCTGCTGCTGGGCTACTGGGGTCTCGAACCGGCGGTGGCTTGAGACGACTCCACGGCGGAGCGGCTGCCCGGGCCGTGGCGCTGAGCTCCGGCCTCAGCCACAGAGGGAATATCCTCAGGTGTCCGCCGCTGACGGGATGTTCCCGGAGCACACGCTTCTACAGCCTGCCGCCACACCAGAAGGTAAAGCCGGCCGGGCAGCAGTCGCGGTGTCACCGCTGCCGCCGCTGTAGCACCGCCGCTGCTAGCATGACCTCGCCAGTCAGCGTTCTGGAACCGCTTCATTCAACACGGACGCTTCACTTTTTGAACTAGTTAATCCAACGCTCGGGTTCAATTCGCTGTATTCTCGTCTAGGTATTGTCATATGATTTGAAGTCATACTTCTTTTTTTTCTTTCTTTTTTAAGTTTATATAGTTTGGTCACACCTTCTCATGCATTATTATTATTATTTTATTTATTTATTTGTTTTTTAAATAAATATTTACAACTTTCTCCACTGCAGATACTGAAGACATCAAATACATGAACACGTTTAATAGCTCTAATTATAGTTTTATGAAAGGTGGCTGTTCTGAAGAAGTGAAATATAAAACGTGTTTGAGTTATTTGACACTTTTATTGTGTCCTACATAACTCCATGTGTGTTCATACGTAGTTTTGATGCCTTCAGTGAGAAACTGCAATGTCAATAGTCATGACCATGACAGAAAAGACATTCAATTCATATTTTGTCAAACATTTGACTGCTAGTGTACATGTGTATATATATTCTTCAATCACTGGCCATCAATGACTCATTGGAGAAGTAGGAGTATCAAAGGTGTTTTTTTCTTCTTCTTCTTCTAAGTCACTGACTAGATTTGTCTAACTTTAATTTGAAATTACGTGGCAGGCGTCTGTAATTTGCTCAATCAGGCGGTGAGCACATGAGCGACAAATTCTTACAGGCGGGATGAGAATGTGCCCGTGTTAATATTCACCCGACTGCGTTTAGTGCTTTATTGACAATGGAATAATAAAGAATTACAATAAAGTTGCAGTTTAGGGGTGCACTTAATCCCCCTGATGTGCCGTGTGAGCTGAAAATACAATGTGAATTCCACCCATCATCGGAAAATTCCTGACCCTGACCCTTTCTCTCTCTCTTTCTTTCTTTCTTTCTTTCTTTCTTTCTGAAATCAATCTCTGACTGTCAGGTGGAGCTGCCCGCGTTGTCACCCACTATGCAGACGGGAACAATTGCTCGTTGGGAGAAGAAGGAGGGGGAAAAAATCGGCGAGGGCGATCTCATAGCTGAGGTAGGAAGCCACTGGAGCCTCCAGTCAGTGCCCGGCCTGCGTCGCCCTAAAAATACGTCTCACTCAAATCCTTGCAGGTGGAGACGGACAAGGCCACTGTGGGCTTTGAGATGCTGGAGGAATGCTACCTCGCAAAGATCCTGGTTCCTGAAGGCACCAGAGACGTCGCTATTGGCGCCGTGATCTGCATCACTGTTGACAGGTGACTGAGCTTAGTCGTCAAACACTGCTTCACTTTGGAGACTTGATTACAGAGTGAAGCTGATGTACAATACATTTTGTTTGTTCTCAGTGCTTTTGTAAGTTAAGAATCTTTTGGATCACACTTCCTCCGGACCTTCGTTGTACTTTGTCTTCTGGATTTGTGTGAGATGTTCACATGTAAAGGACTTCAATTAATAAATCAATGTCAGATATGAGATGACGCATTTATGGTCATTTCGTAATTATTAACTGAACACGGCGCCTTGAAATTGGACACTGTAGTTTCTAATGGTAAAAACAGCATTTTGATGACCTTTGTATTTGATGTATGTCTAATAATAATAAATAATTTTGTTTACGTCTTTCACTGCAGTGCCGACCTCATCCCAGCCTTCAAGGATGTGACGCTGGAGTCCCTGAAAGCAGCAGGTGTGGGTCCCTCACCAGCCGCTGCAGCTCCTCCTCCTCCTCCTGCTGCTGCTCCGGCTGCCCCTGCAGCCCCGGGCAGTTCTTACCCAACACACATGAAGGTGGGTGTGTTCTTATTTACAAAGCAGTCACCTGTGCAGCCCTGCCACATGCAGGCTGTGCAGGCTGTCCATGGCCTCTGACAGGATGTTTTTTTTTTTTTTGCATTGACCCGTCATTTGAAATTCAACCCCTGCAAGGCCGAAGTTCTTCATCACTTCTGAAATGGAGGCGTTGCTGCTGCTTTATTCAGGCTTGTCCCAAAGTTCTGAAGACCCTTGCTGTACTAATCCTCCCTATCTTGACTTGTGTGTGTGTGTGTTCCAGATCACACTTCCTGCTCTCTCACCCACCATGACGATGGGAACGGTGCAGCGCTGGGAGAAGAAAGTGGGAGAGAAGCTGAGTGAAGGAGATCTGCTGGCTGAGATTGAGACCGACAAGGCCACTATTGGTAAAGCCAGACTCTGTCTCTCACACCTCCACACACTGCACCAGTGCATTTATTTAAGATCTGGTAGTTTTTTTTCCTGTTACTTTTCCATTGCGCTTGATTATTTATATCCAACACAATCTTGTTTTATGCTTTTCTATGGAAACCTGTTAGGCGTTGGCAAACTATAGCCCGGGGGCCACATGTGGCCCTGTTAAGCGTTTTAATCCGGCCCGCCAAACTTGGAAGAAATTATATTAATAGTAAGTGAGTAATAAAAAAATCTGTATTTTATCCATTTTTTCCACTGTTTTAAGGGTGATTTCAACACTGTGGGGCTTCAAAGACACTGATTTTGTTGTAACTTTGCTTTGGTTCATTTTCCATTGAAGCTACATTTTATGTTCTCTACATATTCCTCATACATATTTATAGGCCCCTCTGTCAAATTTTCAAACCCACTGTGGCCCACCAGTCAAAAAGGTTGCCACCTCTGAGCGAGAACATCCTTATATCCCGATGTTCAGCTGGACACCAGGCCGTCATGCTCCTGTTCCCTCTGTCTTGACTTTGTGCGCAGGCTTTGAGGTGCAGGAGGAAGGATTCTTGGCCAAAATCATGGTGTCAGAGGGAACCCGGGACGTTCCTCTTGGAGCTCCGCTCTGCATCATTGTAGAGAAAGAAAGTGACATCGCTGCCTTCAAAGATTACGTTGAAACTGGTGTAGCGGAGGTTTCCACACCCGCTCCTGCTCCAGCACCAACACCGGCACCGGTGAGACTCCCGTTTACCACAAATCAAAGATGGCACCGAGGTCAGTAATCACCTTGAAGCACCAGCCGTGGGCGTGACGCTGTGATTTGAATGTGTCAGGCCGCAGCTCCAGCACCCAGCGCCGCCCCTGCAGCCGCTGCTCCAGCAGGACCCAGGAAGGGCCGTGTGTTTGCCAGCCCACTGGCCAAGAAACTGGCTGCAGAGAAAGGAATAGACCTGGCACAGGTCAGCGGTAAGTCATGTTGACTCTCACCATCATCGACATCTGACCACACAATTAAAAATAGTCACCAAATATATTTGAATTTTTTTTTTTTTTTTCAATTGCTACTTTTAGACAGTTTACCAACTTTCTTAACAGCAGATTGAAATCCAGCGTTATAATTAACATCATGGTATCTTCTCATTAGGTTCTGGTTCAGATGGGCGTATCACCAGAAAAGATATTGATGGATTTGTTCCTCCGAAGGCTGCACCAGTAAGTGAACTTGGCAGTCGGGTCGGGGTGTTTTCTGTTGTTGTTGTTGTTCTTATTTTTTTTTTGCTTTCATCATTTTGTGCAGCCGTCAGTCAGAGGCCACGTTCAGACTGCCAGCCAAAATCCGATCTTTAGCCCTTACAGATTGAAAGCGGATGGCTCTTTTGTAGTCTGAACAGCCACAAATAGGAAAAATTGCAAAATGGATTGAATCCGTGGCATTTGAACAGTGTGAACAGCTCCAAACACAGCCAATGGGGTTGACAAAAACAAAAAAACAGACCCAATCCACGGCGTTGGTAGAAAATAAAGGTCATCTCTTGATATTCACAGTAGAAAGAAATATTACATACAAAAAACAAACGAACGAGAAAAAAAAAAAAACAACCTCATGAGATGGGTTTTGACTGTCTGTGACAGCCAATGTCCCAGACCGGAGAGGACCACCAGAGGGCGCCATTGGAGGTGCGGAGCTGTAACGTCACAGAGCAGACAGAAGCAGTAGAGACCAGCAGACAGAGGGGGAAACTCACTGGCTCATCAGTGTGTGGGGAGATACAGCAGCTCCATTCAAGCCAAACTCCAGGCCAGGTGTCGCCTTGATGTGGCGTCACACACTACCCGCTGCGCTGGACGACGCCTCCGCTCCCACCTCGTTGCTACAGCAACCTGTCAGATGGCTCAATAATGTGGCCCAGTCTGATCAGAGCCACGTCCCGTTTGGACACTGGCTAAAAACAGTGAGGACAGTCAGCCCTAAAAATCTGATTTGAGAAGGAATCTGATTCGAATCAGATTCGCCTGCAGTCTGAACGCAGGCTGCAAAATCAAACTCAAACACTTTTGAGTACTCGTGCTTAAAGTTATATTTCGTTCGCCTTCATCTTCAATGCAAACTCATTCATCCCGACAGGCCGTAGCTGCTGCTCCCACTCCTGCTGCAGCTGCAGCTGCTCCCGCACCTGCTGCAGCTGCAGCTGCACCTGCCGGCACTTTCACCGACATCCCTATCAGCAACATCCGCAAGGTGAGAGCAAACTGTTACCTGTCCATTCCTCTGTCCATGTCCCCCCTCCCCCCGAGGGATTTCCTCCGCACCTCTAGTGTCACTTTACTGGCAATGGTGAAGGAACTAGAGCTGATGTGCAGCTTATGATTCTCCTGCAGGTGATCGCTCAGAGGTTGATGCAGTCCAAACAAACCATCCCACATTATTACCTGTCTGTAGATGTCAGCATGGACCAAGTGCTGGAGCTGCGGAAAGAACTCAATGCTGTAAGCTGTGCACACGGACATAACAACATAATAAAAATCATTGTCATGTTTCTGTTGTGCCTCTAATAACTCAGCCTTTCTTTCCCCGTGCAGGAAGTGAAAGCTCAGAATATCAAGCTCAGCGTTAATGACTTCATCATTAAAGCCAGCGCTCTAGCCTGCCTCAAGGTCCCAGAGTGCAACTCCTCCTGGATGGACACAGTCATTCGCCAGTACGTAAACGCCACACTCAACACGCAGTGTAACACAACACAATCAGAGCCGTTGTGGAGAAGGTCACTTCCAGACACGTCAGGACGCAGCCAATCAGAACGAGCTGAGGCACAGCAGCACGTACGCCGTGGTGACGTCACGCTGGGGAATAAACTCTTCTGATGATTTTCTGGCCTCTGTCATTTTTTTTTTAAACAACTAAAAGACCATAAGTGAAAAATCTACAATGGGAAGATTTGCTGTAAATTGCGTTTCAGGTCACAGTCGTCCTGTCAGCCGTTTTAAGGCCTTTATTGCGGCCTTGCAGTCTATGGGGAAAAAATGCTCGTTGGGCTGATGGGATTTTTTTTGTTGCAGTACTTCTAGTGGCCACTGGGAAAGAAATCACCCGCCATATTGCCAGTCCGGTATCCAGTTCTTATAATACATCCATGGCAGCAAACCAGAAGAATACGGCATATGCTGTATATTATCTGATCCCTTTTTTTTTTTCCTTCTCTTGAGTTTTAAACTTGCACCCAACTTCCTGTAAAATGTGTAAACACGAACACCAGGTTGTATCTATTCAGACACACTGGAATTGTTCAGAAATGAAATGGTAAAATAAAAAAAGACTCCTTTTAGCCACTAGAGGGCGGGCTCCTGGAATCATGGTTGACTTCCTTTCCTCAGGAACCATGTGGTGGACGTGAGTGTGGCAGTGAGCACAGCCAACGGCCTGATCACACCCATCGTGTTCAACGCTCACACCAAGGGACTGGCCGCCATCTGCAGCGACGTGTCGGCGCTCGCCGCCAGAGCGAGAGAAGGCAAACTGCAGCCGCACGAGTTCCAGGTGCACACACACACACACACACACACACACACACACACACACACACACACACCAAAGACACACTTAGATATCATTTTAATTAATTTATGTATTCAGTCATTGATGAATTCATATTGTTTTTCTACCAGGGAGGGACCTTCACCATCTCTAATCTGGGGATGTTTGGCGTCAAGAACTTCTCTGCGATCATCAACCCCCCCCAGTCCTGCATCCTCGCCGTCGGAGGCTCAGAGAAGCGGCTAATCCCCGCTGACAATGAGAGAGGGTAACTACCAAACTACCAAAGACTGAGCCGCAGTCGCCCCCACCAAGAAGATCTGCATATTGCTCATTTTGATGATGCCTCCTTTGACTTTCCTGTCTCTGTGAAGGTTCGACGTGGCCAGCATGATGTCGGTGACGCTGAGCTGCGACCACCGGGTGGTCGATGGCGCCGTGGGGGCGCAGTGGCTGGCAGAGTTCCGCAAGTTCCTGGAGAAACCCGTCACCATGCTGCTCTGATCAGACTCTTAAAGCTGCAGCGACGGGCCGGGCGGGGCCGGACCGGACCCCGTCACCGGAGAGATCCGACTGGTTCACAGCCCGTCTGCGTCCCTCCTGTGATTGGCCAGGCCTTCCAATCAGGTCACTCCCAGTTGTCCCTCGTGGAGAAGAGGCAGAAGTCACTCCGCTTCCCCCATCTGTCTCGCCGTGTCTCCTGCCTGCCTGCCTGTCTGTCTGTCCGTCTCTTTCCTCATCCTCACTCATCTTCTATTTATTAAAAGGCCCCACAATGGCGAGAGACCACAATTAGGGTTGATTTCTCCTAGAATAGCGAACAATTTACAAAGGGAAATGTTACAAGTCAGCGAGAAGAACTAACCGGAGGCGTGCGTGCGTGTATTCTGTTTCCTGCACGCGCGCTTCTGCAGTTTTGTCTGGGAGTGTAAATGGAAGCAGGAAGTGCAACAGTTGGTGCATTCTTGTCTGTTTGAAGGCAGGAGTATATCAGCACTAGATTAGAACATTCAGACTCACAGACAAACTGAACCTGGTCCCTTTCAGTGCCCACACTGTTAGAACACTTGGTGTGTCTCATGTGGGTTCCCATGTATATTCTTTACTGTGAGACAAACACAGTGCTGTAAATATACAAGCTGGCCGGTGAGGCCCCTGTATTAGTATGTGTACAGTCCTAAATGTTGTGAGCACTGTCAAAGTAACACTGAACGGTTCCATCGGCTCGGTTTGATTTTCTAGTTTTCCAGTGAAACTCCTCGTCTTCAAAATGTTCAGTTTCACAGCTGCAACGCACAACGCTGGGTCTGCTTGTTATTGGTTGTTGAAATAAATTGGGAGATGTCAGCAGTGTGCCATGGACTCCTGTTTTTGTGAGTGAGTGAGTGAGTGAGAGAGAGAGAGATGAAGGTGTTGATTGATTGATTTGCCAAAATACTAAAGAAATTACACATTTTCCAGGAAGAACTCACAGAGTCTCCTCATCATCATCCTGACAGCCTGGGTGCAAGACGCCGTGTCCTTCATTAACTGCTGCATTATGGGAATTTCTTTTCTTTTTTTTTTCATGCACAGAAAGAGAACAAGCTTTCTGATGAGCAGCTGCAGTCACTCACGTTACACTGATTAATTAGAACCAGCTGACCTGTCAAGGCTCAAGGTGGATGGAATTAAAAATAGATTTTATTTATTGTAGACATGATATGATTCATTATTGTTAATACATATAAGTATTATTATATATATATATTTACATACATATATACACAACACTTGTGTGTATGTATATATACATATACTATATACATGTAGTGTTTTCTTTTACGACTTGTTTCATTTTTTATTTATTTATAAATACTATGGACTTATGGATAGATAGATTCAAACATTATTCTATCTATCTATCTATCTCATCAGTTTTTGGAGACAGGTTCCTTTGCTGTGAGCAGGCAGTTGGAGGTGGGAGTGCAAATAAGGCCGGCTGGGGTCTGGCTCTGTCAGTCAATACATTAATCACGCATGCCTGGTTTTTCTGGCCACCAGCTTGTGCAGAGTGGGCCAGAGAGGGACGCCTCTCTCTGCGCTGCCTCTCTCTCTCTCTCTCTCTCTATGCGCTGCCTCTCAGCCATGGGCTCGTTTGGAGGATGGATGCTCTGCACCCTGTGCCTGTGTCTGACCGTCCTGCAGAATGGTGAGTGTCCCAAATTCATTGATACATTTATTGAGAGAAGTTGTTAATAAGTTATTTGTGTGCTGGACTTGCTTTGAGGAATTCCCCTTGCGACCCGAATTTGGCGCAATGTGGATCCAAGACGCATCCTGTCTGTGCAGATTAGGACTTGACAGCCTACACACAATGGCACGCTGACAATGATTTAAGATTGTATCATCTTCATTGAATATGATTTTCTCCAACCGGAAATGAGAGTTTACAACCGAGAAAGTGGATGAGTTGGAGTGATGAAGCGTGTCATCTTTGACCATATGCAAACTGCAGCGATGAAGCTCTCTGCGATGATGTCATGAACCTACAGAATGTTTTCAGCAACACATTGTGTTGAAGAGGCTGTTGTTCTATTTAGCCTGTGACCAGTTTGGCCCAGCCTCAGAGCTGTCAGGAGTAATTAACAACAGAACTACGTTGGATTCCCACACTCACTCACTCACACACACACACACACACACACACACACACACACACACACACTCAGTCACTAACAGCCTGGGATGAAGGGTAGTGCAGGGGGGGTATTGCAGTAATGAGGGAGAAGGAGGTGGAACCGTGTCGTCCAGACACCATCAGCAGCAATTAAAACACAAACTAGAGCCAAATCTACTGGTGATTCCAGACTGAAGCGTCCCCCCTCTGTGTGTTCTGATATTGATTGCACCATTTTCTTTGTATTATCTTTTAAATGATTGAAACTTGCCTGCAAAGCACTGTAGTTCAACTGCAGTTTTTCGGTTTGCTCTGTGGTGCAGCTGCTCTCAGGGTGACTGTGAGAGAGTCCAGTGTGGAGGCAGTGCAGGGAGAGTCTGTGGTGCTGCCCTGCTCCTTCTTCACCTCCAGCCCGCTGTCCAGGCTGAACATCATCTGGACCCTGGCACCTTCCTCCAGCCCAGAGACTCCAGTACAGGTCTGAACGTGCATATGCAGAATATACACATACACAGAAATAACTTGTCTAGTTCTGGAATAAATATTGACTTCTTCAGCCTCCTAAATCCACTGCACGGGTTCATTAAAATGAATGGCAACTTCTTAAAATTGTATTACAGTCTCCTACTGGCCGCATTTAAGTGTTTTTGGGGTGTCTGTAGGGGGCACTATAGAGCCAAATGTGGACATTTTCTCTTCATCTTATGAGTTTTTTGCCAGTTCTGACCTGCTTGTTTTCAATGTTGGAACTTATGCAGCGGTCAAAATTTCGGCAGAAACAGGATGACTTGCTCTTTTCCAGTGTTGAATTATTGAGAACTCCATGATCAGTGTCTTCAAATAGATCATTATTATTAATAATATATAAATAAAGGCTAACTGAGAAAAAATGTTACTTCAGGAGAGTGTAGCAAACTGAGTGCCCTTCAGATGAATCAGGTCCTATGAAGTAGCTGTCAGGTTCAAAAAGGTTGGTGACTCCTAGTGTGTTGTTTTTTTGTTTTGCAAAAAACAAGATTCAACATTCAAGATTCCTTTATTGTCATTCAGAATAAAATATCAGATTGGTACACAGCAGAGCAAAATCATCAGTGGTACATTCGAAGGCAATAAATAAAAGTATAGAAAATAACTTAAAAAATGTGCAAGTAGGCAGATGTGCACAACAGAGTGCAGTCCTGCCCAGTGGGAAATTCTTTAACATCCGATTATGTTGGGGAGGGAGTTCAAGTTCAAAACCAGTTCTTTAAACAGCCCGAAACTCACCGCAATGATTGTCCTATGATAGTTTAGCATAAGACAGAGTGGAAGAATGCCAAATGTCAACATCTAAACATACTATCAGATTTAAAATTCAATGGAGGTCTTGAATTTGGTGATGAGCAGCTATGGAACAGAGCCGGTGGATTGCTGGGCCTCAGTTCCTGATAATAATGTGATTCCGAGCTCTACAAAAGAAGTTTGATTGATTGATTCAATAAAAACATTTGCAGTGCATTGACTGTTGCCTGACTTCCAGGTGATTGTGTATGACCACGGACAGGTCATCGAAGACCCCGCCCTCATTGGCAGAGTCAATTTCACCGGTTGGTCGGTTTTTGTTTTTTTGTTTTTGTTTTTGTTTAGTTTTTTCTTCATGAAATGAAAATGGACACAGTACATGATTTAGCAGTTTGACAGAAACTGATGTTTTTGTCCCTTTGTTGCAAACGTGCAGGTATTCCCTGGAGTGCAGACATTGTCCTGAACGACACCCGAGTGTCCGACGCTGGTGTGTACCGCTGCATGGTCAACAATCCGCCTGAGACAGCCGATCCTGGAATTGGAGAGCTGGAGCTCGGTATTCTTGGTATGTCTGCAGAGCACAAATAGGTTCGAGGGTTTGAATGAAGGGAGGATTTCCTCCTCCAATAGGGGTGAGGGCAGGGGTGGACAAAGTTTTTGACTGGTGGCCCACAATGGCTTGTAAAATTTGACAGAGGAGTCGGAGCAGCAGCAGGTGGGTGAAGAGTTTTTGATGTGTAGAAAACATGCTTTAATGACAATTGAACCAAAAGCAAAGTTACAACAGAATATCCGTCTTTGAAGCCCCACAGTGTTTAGCTCTTTATTGAAATGACTCTTAATACACTGGAAAATCTGATAAAATACAGCTACTTTATGACTTGCTTACTATTAATATAATTTCTTGAAGTTGGGCGGACTGGATTGAAAAGCTTACCAGGCTGCATATGGCCCCCGGGCCGTAGTTTGCCTATGCCTGGGTTAGGGTGAGGTATCGATAGGGGTGAATAAGGTGAGTAAAACCACTACTGTTTCTGTGAATAACTTTTGAAAGGAAGGTAAAGAAGGTAAAGCTGCATATATATGCAGGTTTAGTTTGACAACTCACTAAACTGTTAGGGTGTAGGGTTGTCTGACAATCCAGTTTAGGGTTAGGGTTTCGGGGTTCCTCATGGGCTAGAAGCCCCAAATTTGGCGTGGCTGTGTCTCAGGGCATCCCAGTGAAGCTGCAAGTGGCCCCATGTCTCTAGGACAAAGTTGACCTTTGACCCTCATAGACTTGCATTGAATTAGGGTTAGCAATAAGGCTGAAACTAGGGTTAGGGTTAGCTGAAATTAGGGTTAGGGTTTCGGGGTTCCTCATGGGCTGGAAGCCCCAAATTTGGCGTGACTGTGTCTCAGGGCATCCCGGTGAAGCAGCAAGTGGCCCCATGTCTCTAGGACAAAGTTGACCTTTGACCCTCATAGACTTGCATTGAATTAGGGTTAGCAATAAGGCTGAAACTAGGGTTAGGGTTAGCTGAAATTAGGGTTAGGGTTTCGGGGTTCCTCATGGGCTGGAAGCCCCAAATTTGGCGTGACTGTGTCTCAGGGCATCCCGGTGAAGCGGCAAGTGGCCCCATGTCTCTAGGACAAAGTTGACCTTTGACCCTCATAGACTTGCATTGAATTAGGGTTAGCAATAAGGCTGAAACTAGGGTTAGGGTTAGCTGAAATTAGGGTTCGGGTTTCGGGGTTCCTCATGGGCTAGAAGCCCCAAATTTGGCGTGGCTGTGTCTCAGGGCATCCCGGTGAAGCAGCAAGTGGCCCCATGTCTCTCGGACAAAGTTGACCTTTGACCCTCATAGACTTGCATTGAATTAGGGTTAGCAATAAGTCTGAAACTAGGGTTAGGGTTAGCTGAAATTAGGGTTAGGGTTTCGGGGTTCCTCATGGGCTAGAAGCCCCAAATTTGGCGTGGCTGTGTCTCAGGGCATCCCGGTGAAGCAGCAAGTGGCCCCATGTCTCTAGGACAAAGTTGACCTTTGACCCTCATAGACTTGCATTGAATTAGGGTTAGCAATAAGGCTGAAACTAGGGTTAGGGTTAGCTGAAATTAGGGTTAGGGTTTTGGGGTTCCTCATGGGCTAGAGGCCCCAAATTTGGCGTGGCTGTGTCTCAGGGCATCCCGGTGAAGCAGCAAGTGGCCCCATGTCTCTAGGACAAAGTTGACCTTTGACCCTCATAGACTTGCATTGAATTAGGGTTAGCAATAAGGCTGAAACTAGGGTTAGGGTTAGCTGAAATTAGGGTTAGGGTTTCGGGGTTCCTCATGGGCTAGAAGCCCCAAATTTGGCGTGGCTGTGTCTCAGGGCATCCCGGTGAAGCAGCAAGTGGCCCCATGTCTCTAGGAAAAAGTTGACCTTTGACCCTCATAGACTTGCATTGAATTAGGGTTAGCAATAAGTCTGAAACTAGGGTTAGGGTTAGCTGAAATTAGGATTAGGGTTTCGGGGTTCCTCATGGGCTAGAAGCCCCAAATTTGGCGTGGCTGTGTCTTAGGGCATTCCGGTGAAGCAGCAAGTGGCCCCATGTCTCTAGGACAAAGTTGACCTTTGACCCTCATAGACTTGCATTGAATTAGGGTTAGCAATAAGGCTGAAACTAGGGTTAGGGTTAGCTGAAATTAGGGTTAGGGTTTCGGGGGTTCCTCATGGGCTAGAAGCCCCAAATATGGCGTTGCTGTGTCTCAGGGCATCCCGGTGAAGCAGCAAGTGGCCCCATGTCTCTAGGACAAAGTTGACCTTTGACCCTCATAGACTTGCATTGAATTAGGGTTAGCAATAAGGCTGAAACTAGGGTTAGGGTTAGCTGAAATTAGGGTTAGGGTTTCGGGGTTCCTCATGGGCTAGAAGCCCCAAATTTGGCGTGGCTGTGTCTCAGGGCATCCCGGTGAAGCAGCAAGTGGCCCCATGTCTCTAGGACAAAGTTGACCTTTGACCCTCATAGACTTGCATTGAATTAGGGTTAGCAATAAGGCTGAAACTAGGGTTAGGGTTAGCTGAAATTAGGGTTAGGGTTTCGGGGTTCCTCATGGGCTGGAAGCCCCAAATTTGGCGTGACTGTGTCTCAGGGCATCCCGGTGAAGCGGCAAGTGGCCCCATGTCTCTAGGACAAAGTTGACCTTTGACCCTCATAGACTTGCATTGAATTAGGGTTAGCAATAAGTCTGAAACTAGGGTTAGGGTTAGCCGAAATTAGGGTTAGGGTTTTGGGGTTCCTCATGGGCTAGAAGCCCCAAATTTGGCGTGGCTGTGTCTCAGGGCATCCCGGTGAAGCAGCAAGTGGCCCCATGTCTCTAGGACAAAGTTGACCTTTGACCCTCATAGACTTGCATTGAATTAGGGTTAGCAATAAGGCTGAAACTAGGGTTAGGGTTAGCTGAAATTAGGGTTAGGGTTTTGGGGTTCCTCATGGGCTAGAGGCCCCAAATTTGGCGTGGCTGTGTCTCAGGGCATCCCGGTGAAGCAGCAAGTGGCCCCATGTCTCTAGGACAAAGTTGACCTTTGACCCTCATAGACTTGCATTGAATTAGGGTTAGCAATAAGTCTGAAACTAGGGTTAGGGTTAGCTGAAATTAGGGTTAGGGTTTCGGGGTTCCTCATGGGCTAGAAGCCCCAAATTTGGCGTGGCTGTGTCTCAGGGCATCCCGGTGAAGCAGCAAGTGGCCCCATGTCTCTAGGACAAAGTTGACCTTTGACCCTCATAGACTTGCATTGAATTAGGGTTAGCAATAAGGCTGAAACTAGGGTTAGGGTTAGCTGAAATTAGGGTTAGGGTTTCGGGGGTTCCTCATGGGCTAGAAGCCCCAAATATGGCGTTGCTGTGTCTCAGGGCATCCCGGTGAAGCAGCAAGTGGCCCCATGTCTCTAGGACAAAGTTGACCTTTGACCCTCATAGACTTGCATTGAATTAGGGTTAGCAATAAGGCTGAAACTAGGGTTAGGGTTAGTTGAAATTAGGGTTAGGGTTTCGGGGTTCCTCATGGGCTAGAAGCCCCAAATTTGGCGTGGCTGTGTCTCAGGGCATCCCAGTGAAGCAGCAAGTGGCCCCATGTCTCTCGGACAAAGTTGACCTTTGACCCTCATAGACTTGCATTGAATTAGGGTTAGCAATAAGTCTGAAACTAGGGTTAGGGTTAGCTGAAATTAGGGTTAGGGTTTCGGGGTTCCTCATGGGCTAGAAGCCCCAAATTTGGCGTGGCTGTGTCTCAGGGCATCCCGGTGAAGCAGCAAGTGGCCCCATGTCTCTAGGACAAAGTTGACCTTTGACCCTCATAGACTTGCATTGAATTAGGGTTAGCAATAAGTCTGAAACTAGGGTTAGGGTTAGCTGAAATTAGGGTTAGGGTTTCGGGGTTCCTCATGGGCTAGAAGCCCCAAATTTGGCGTGGCTGTGTCTCAGGGCATCCCGGTGAAGCAGCAAGTGGCCCCATGTCTCTAGGACAAAGTTGACCTTTGACCCTCATAGACTTGCATTGAATTAGGGTTAGCAATAAGGCTGAAACTAGGGTTAGGGTTAGCTGAAATTAGGGTTAGGGTTTCGGGGGTTCCTCATGGGCTAGAAGCCCCAAATATGGCGTTGCTGTGTCTCAGGGCATCCCGGTGAAGCAGCAAGTGGCCCCATGTCTCTAGGACAAAGTTGACCTTTGACCCTCATAGACTTGCATTGAATTAGGGTTAGCAATAAGGCTGAAACTAGGGTTAGGGTTAGCTGAAATTAGGGTTAGGGTTTCGGGGGTTCCTCATGGGCTAGAAGCCCCAAATATGGCGTTGCTGTGTCTCAGGGCATCCCGGTGAAGCAGCAAGTGGCCCCATGTCTCTAGGACAAAGTTGACCTTTGACCCTCATAGACTTGCATTGAATTAGGGTTAGCAATAAGGCTGAAACTAGGGTTAGGGTTAGCTGAAATTAGGGTTAGGGTTTCGGGGTTCCTCATGGGCTAGAAGCCCCAAATTTGGCGTGGCTGTGTCTCAGGGCATCCCAGTGAAGCAGCAAGTGGCCCCATGTCTCTCGGACAAAGTTGACCTTTGACCCTCATAGACTTGCATTGAATTAGGGTTAGCAATAAGTCTGAAACTAGGGTTAGGGTTAGCTGAAATTAGGGTTAGGGTTTCGGGGTTCCTCATGGGCTAGAAGCCCCAAATTTGGCGTGGCTGTGTCTCAGGGCATCCCGGTGAAGCAGCAAGTGGCCCCATGTCTCTAGGACAAAGTTGACCTTTGACCCTCATAGACTTGCATTGAATTAGGGTTAGCAATAAGGCTGAAACTAGGGTTAGGGTTAGCTGAAATTAGGGTTAGGGTTTTGGGGTTCCTCATGGGCTAGAGGCCCCAAATTTGGCGTGGCTGTGTCTCAGGGCATCCCGGTGAAGCAGCAAGTGGCCCCATGTCTCTAGGACAAAGTTGACCTTTGACCCTCATAGACTTGCATTGAATTAGGGTTAGCAATAAGGCTGAAACTAGGGTTAGGGTTAGCTGAAATTAGGGTTAGGGTTTCGGGGTTCCTCATGGGCTGGAAGCCCCAAATTTGGCGTGACTGTGTCTCAGGGCATCCCGGTGAAGCGGCAAGTGGCCCCATGTCTCTAGGACAAAGTTGACCTTTGACCCTCATAGACTTGCATTGAATTAGGGTTAGCAATAAGTCTGAAACTAGGGTTAGGGTTAGCCGAAATTAGGGTTAGGGTTTTGGGGTTCCTCATGGGCTAGAAGCCCCAAATTTGGCGTGGCTGTGTCTCAGGGCATCCCGGTGAAGCAGCAAGTGGCCCCATGTCTCTAGGACAAAGTTGACCTTTGACCCTCATAGACTTGCATTGAATTAGGGTTAGCAATAAGGCTGAAACTAGGGTTAGGGTTAGCTGAAATTAGGGTTAGGGTTTTGGGGTTCCTCATGGGCTAGAGGCCCCAAATTTGGCGTGGCTGTGTCTCAGGGCATCCCGGTGAAGCAGCAAGTGGCCCCATGTCTCTAGGACAAAGTTGACCTTTGACCCTCATAGACTTGCATTGAATTAGGGTTAGCAATAAGTCTGAAACTAGGGTTAGGGTTAGCTGAAATTAGGGTTAGGGTTTCGGGGTTCCTCATGGGCTAGAAGCCCCAAATTTGGCGTGGCTGTGTCTCAGGGCATCCCGGTGAAGCAGCAAGTGGCCCCATGTCTCTAGGACAAAGTTGACCTTTGACCCTCATAGACTTGCATTGAATTAGGGTTAGCTATAAGGCTGAAACTAGGGTTAGGGTTAGCTGAAATTAGGGTTAGGGTTTCGGGGGTTCCTCATGGGCTAGAAGCCCCAAATATGGCGTTGCTGTGTCTCAGGGCATCCCGGTGAAGCAGCAAGTGGCCCCATGTCTCTAGGACAAAGTTGACCTTTGACCCTCATAGACTTGCATTGAATTAGGGTTAGCAATAAGGCTGAAACTAGGGTTAGGGTTAGCTGAAATTAGGGTTAGGGTTTCGGGGTTCCTCATGGGCTAGAAGCCCCAAATTTGGCGTGGCTGTGTCTCAGGGCATCCCAGTGAAGCAGCAAGTGGCCCCATGTCTCTCGGACAAAGTTGACCTTTGACCCTCATAGACTTGCATTGAATTAGGGTTAGCAATAAGTCTGAAACTAGGGTTAGGGTTAGCTGAAATTAGGGTTAGGGTTTCGGGGTTCCTCATGGGCTAGAAGCCCCAAATTTGGCGTGGCTGTGTCTCAGGGCATCCCGGTGAAGCAGCAAGTGGCCCCATGTCTCTAGGACAAAGTTGACCTTTGACCCTCATAGACTTGCATTGAATTAGGGTTAGCAATAAGTCTGAAACTAGGGTTAGGGTTAGCTGAAATTAGGGTTAGGGTTTCGGGGTTCCTCATGGGCTAGAAGCCCCAAATTTGGCGTGGCTGTGTCTCAGGGCATCCCGGTGAAGCAGCAAGTGGCCCCATGTCTCTAGGACAAAGTTGACCTTTGACCCTCATAGACTTGCATTGAATTAGGGTTAGCAATAAGGCTGAAACTAGGGTTAGGGTTAGCTGAAATTAGGGTTAGGGTTTCGGGGGTTCCTCATGGGCTAGAAGCCCCAAATATGGCGTTGCTGTGTCTCAGGGCATCCCGGTGAAGCAGCAAGTGGCCCCATGTCTCTAGGACAAAGTTGACCTTTGACCCTCATAGACTTGCATTGAATTAGGGTTAGCAATAAGGCTGAAACTAGGGTTAGGGTTAGCTGAAATTAGGGTTAGGGTTTCGGGGTTCCTCATGGGCTAGAAGCCCCAAATTTGGCGTGGCTGTGTCTCAGGGCATCCCAGTGAAGCAGCAAGTGGCCCCATGTCTCTCGGACAAAGTTGACCTTTGACCCTCATAGACTTGCATTGAATTAGGGTTAGCAATAAGTCTGAAACTAGGGTTAGGGTTAGCTGAAATTAGGGTTAGGGTTTCGGGGTTCCTCATGGGCTAGAAGCCCCAAATTTGGCGTGGCTGTGTCTCAGGGCATCCCGGTGAAGCAGCAAGTGGCCCCATGTCTCTAGGACAAAGTTGACCTTTGACCCTCATAGACTTGCATTGAATTAGGGTTAGCAATAAGGCTGAAACTAGGGTTAGGGTTAGCTGAAATTAGGGTTAGGGTTTTGGGGTTCCTCATGGGCTAGAGGCCCCAAATTTGGCGTGGCTGTGTCTCAGGGCATCCCGGTGAAGCAGCAAGTGGCCCCATGTCTCTAGGACAAAGTTGACCTTTGACCCTCATAGACTTGCATTGAATTAGGGTTAGCAATAAGGCTGAAACTAGGGTTAGGGTTAGCTGAAATTAGGGTTAGGGTTTCGGGGTTCCTCATGGGCTAGAAGCCCCAAATTTGGCGTGGCTGTGTCTCAGGGCATCCCGGTGAAGCAGCAAGTGGCCCCATGTCTCTAGGACAAAGTTGACCTTTGACCCTCATAGACTTGCATTGAATTAGGGTTAGCAATAAGGCTGAAACTAGGGTTAGGGTTAGCTGAAATTAGGGTTAGGGTTTCGGGGTTCCTCATGGGCTAGAAGCCCCAAATATGGCGTGGCTGTGTTTTAGGGCATCCCGATGAAGCGGTTAGGATTAGGATTGTCTGACAATAGGGTTAGAGTTGTCTGACAATCCAGTTTAGGGTTGTCGGGAATCATTTAGACAGCTGAAAAATTTTCAGCCATCTAAATAATACCCCAAAGTGTTTTAATTATCCCTCTTCCTCTTTTTGTGCAACCAGGCAAAAAGTATTTCTTTTCAAAAGCTCATTTTCTAATAATAATCTGACCCATTGAATATAATACAATACAATCAGAGAAAGAGCAGAATTAATTTCCTAGCAATATTTTGATCACGATCTCTGCGAAGAGTTGAGGACCAAATTAAGCTTCAGTCTGGAGTTCTGTGATCCGTGAGTAACAGTAAAAAGTAAGTTTATCTTCCTCATTAACTTCAATGTCATGTAATCCTTTTCCACAGTACCTCCTTCGCTGCCAGCGTGCCAGTGGGACGGTGGCATCGACATGGGAGGGAGTGTCCTGCTGTCCTGCTCAGTGGCTGAAGGGATCCCAACGCCAGAGATCCGCTGGGACAAACTGAACCCAGAGGAAATCCCACTTCCTATCAACATGGACGGTCAGTCACGCACACACACACACACACACACACACACACACACACACACACACACACACACACGCACACACACCGAGCTGATGGGTGACATCATTTAAAGGTCAAGTTTGTAAAATTTGCCTTCATTTCTGCTTTTTACATTGGTAAAAGCTCAACATTCATCCCATACATATGTGAATAAGAGTGTATACACGCAGCTCAATAAAAGTAATTTTGTTTTCCTACCTTTAGAACAGTTCTCATATGTAAGAATATACAAGTGTGTTGCTCCCAGTTAGCTGCTATCTTGCACCACCACATTTCTCAGGAAGCCTGGTGTGGACAATCCGACAATCCAGCTCACCTGGCAGCACGTTTCGAATTTAGGGTGAACGCTCGTGACCTCAATTAAACCAACGGAAATGAAGGGGAACAAACTAGATTTGTACTTTCAGGCCACCGTAGTTCACAGGGGACTTAAGCGAGAGCACTGCAATATGAAATGTTACCACTTGATGTCGCTGTTTCATCTTCAAAATCTCCAAATATGACACGCTTCAACTTTAAGGAAACTCAAGAAAACCAACTGAAAATGCTTTTATTGTAGACATGAATCAAACAGAATATACAGATTAATTGACTGCTCTTCAGCTGATGGTGGAGGACGCACTAAATAAATATAATTGACCAGAAAAGCCATCATCAAATATTGTAGTTTTCTTCTTGTTAACCATCACACAACCACATTTAGATCACTTTGCCACCAGAATGCTTCCTTAATCAACAGGTCTTCCCCTCTGGAGCCTTGAAATAAAATCCCTGCCTCAATGTGTATGTCATCTTTTGAAGAAACATTTGAACACTGTGTTTGCATCCTGTTGATCTACTGCCCCTACTTCTTGTTTGAACTCTCAGGGGATCTCTCGGGCTCCATCCAGATCGCAAACGTGTCTTCTCAGACGTCCGGCCTGTACCGCTGTTCCGCAACAAACGTCCTGGGAACTGAGAACTGCTACGTCAACCTGTCCATCTACAGCGGTGAGCATCTTCCACCCGCTCCTCTGCTTCTCTTCTCCTGCCGCCACTGACTATCGTCTGTTTCACAGCCCCCGGCAGTTCCTCAGGAGTGCTCCAGGGGACGCTGCTCACCTTATCCATGTGTCTGGTGCTGCTGGCACTGCTGGTGTTGATGCTGTGGCTCCATCGAACTGGGCAGGACGGGAGAGGGAGGGGAAGGAGGAGGAGGAGGAGAAGGGAGGGCGGAGAGGAGGAGGAGGAGGACGAGTGCTACAACGAGATCCAATACACTCCGTCTCTGATGAAGCGCTCTTTTGTTTGACCCCGCAGGATCTGCACAAGCTGCATAAAGCAGCGACGCACCATCCGAGACTCCCAGGATGCCTCGTGTCGTGTTTTTTTTTTTTTTAGCTGGCTTCTGCTGCTTGAGAAGTTTTGCTGTTCCAAAAAGCGTGTTTGTGTATTTGTGCTCTGCATGTACTAGTTGCAAGATTGGGTCCCCTCAACTTCCATTCAGAAGTCTCCTCTTTAAACTCCACTTAGGCACCTTCTGTCTTTCCCTTTAGTGTCAGATCAGCAGCACAGACCTCCTGTCCCAATTAAGCCACATTGTTTAAATTTGTTTTACTGGGGCAACAAAAAAAAAAAGTTACAATATCTCTTTTGGGCAGAATTCTATTTTTTAAAAGAGCTCTTTGTGTAATTTAACAGGTTGAAGGAGACGCATTGACATCTGAAATGTAACTGTTTTGTACCTGCATCTTTAAAATGTTTGCATTGTTACTATGTGTACAAAGGTTCGGCGAGACTAAATAAAAGAGGACAAAGAAATGTGGGAATGCAAGCAGTCGCAGAAGGTGATTTGCAAACAAAGACACAAAAACCTTTAATTTAAATAGGAGAAAGAAAATCACATAAAAAACTGTACAGAACATTAAACATTGACCTAAAGTTCTTAAATAAAAGACCCCTCTCCCAAAGTAAGCAAAAAAAAGAAAAAAAAGAAAAGAAAATTAAAAAAAAACAACCAATTGAGATGGTGTATGATACATTTTGTGCAACAGAAGTTTTCACTGATTCTTCTCCAACTGCACGGCGTGAAGTCTCTTCACTCCCCGCTGATGGGTAAACAAGAGTCCCTCTCCTCAACCTCCACATAGTGTCCTCAACACAAAATGAACCCAAAATTCAATAATAAAATAGATTTATATTTTAAATATATATTTATATACTAAACATGCTGTACAGAATTTCAGAGATTAGGAAATCCCTTTTTATTGACGCCCAGGTCTGTTCGCCAAGAACTTGTGCTTTCCTGCTTCTCCCAGCAATGAAAATAATATTAATCATTAAAAATAAAAAAGGAAAGAGCGACGTTTCTCCCTGTTGCTTTGGATACAAGATGGAGGCGGAGGGAAAAGAAAAACAGAAAGCAGCCCTGATCAGAAGGACTCTGTTTTTCCTGAGTCGAAGGAGCGGCTGACACGAAGGGCTACTGGGTGGGTGGTAGTGGGGGGTTTGTGTAAAAAACAAAAACAAAAAAAAACTAACCAAAAAAAAACCAGCAGTGATGGAACAAACGTTGAGAGCACGGCGAAGACGTTGTGGGTCAAAGCAGTTTCCAGTTTCCTGCGAGCGAGCAAGCGAGCGCTTGGTTCCTGCTTGGCGCCCTGAGAACGCCGGCCGGCCGGCCGCCTTCCCCACTGCCCTGCAGGGCCGCGTCGCACGTCATTGGTTGAGGAAACAGTGACACACAAAGGCAGTCGATTCAAGTTAAACTCTTACAGGCACGTGGAGGGGACGGAGGGGACGGAGGGGCGGGGCGGGGCGGGGCAGGGCAGGGCAGGGCGGGGCGGGGGGGGCAGAATTTGGTCAAACTGCTTTCAACTTTTCAGAAGAGTTTCACAGTGGTGGAACAAAAAGAGAAGAGAAAGAAGGAAAAAAAAAAAGAGTGCAAGAATTGGAAGGGAAGCGACCTCGGAGCGATCCACCCGCCCCCCCGCCCCCCTGAGCGGAAAGACAATTCCAGTTATGATACACGCACACTGAATAAAGAGAGAGACAATAGTGAGATGATATAAATGTGTTGACACAAAACAAAGCGAGGGAGGGGCGGCCAGAAGGCAAATTTCCATTTCGAATAAAAAAAACAAAAAACAAAAAACAAAAAACAAAACAAAAAAAACCCATCAGCACACGATATTGACAAATGAAAGATATATGTAAGACAATAAATATTCCACCTATGCTTTCAGTATTTATTCAACTCTGCTCCAGCTAAAACGCTGGATGTAAGGGTGGTGGACACAGCAGTAGTAGTGGGTACATTAGTAGTAGCAGGGGGATGCAGAAGCAGTAGTACAGTGGTGGGAGGTGCCGCACTGCAGGCAGAGGAGGGGGGGAGAACAAACAAAACAAAACAAAAACAAGCCGACGCTCCCGTCAGGAAGCAGCGGCTGATCAGAGGGGGGCGCCGTTTTTTCCAAATGAATCACACCCTTTGATCTTCAAGGTCGAGTTATTGAAGATTCAAGGACTCTTGAATACCCACGTAAAAAAAAAAGAAAGAGAAGCAAAAAAAGGACATTCCTCTCAAAAGGCTTTAAGTTTCAGACACTCTCAGTTTTTCTTTTGTTAGTTTTCTTTTTTTTTTTTTTTCAGGTTTGTGATCAACACAATTTTCTTCACAGATAGACCTTGATCTGTGGGCACCAGCCCCCACCTGTCCACGGTGTTGGTCGGATTCTGGCCTCGTGTCCTGAACCGACAGTAAACTAGTGGTTTGAGCGCCACCTGTTGGTCGGGACGGACGATGGGATTTTCTTTTGTCCCTGAAACAACTTTTGATTGTTGATGTCTTCAGGCAAGCGGCTGGGGAAAAAGAGAAGAAGAGGAAGAGGAAGAGGAAGAGATGCCTGGCAACAAAACAGAAACCAACTCAGCGGAGATGTTGAGATTTCTCTGTTTGATGCGACGGATGTTGCAGGTTCGAAGAGGCCTGGAGGCTCCTGGATCTGCTCCTTGTCAGAGTGAGAGCTGCAAGGACCAAACAAACAAGGCTTCTCGTGCTTTTCCACATAGTCTTGACCTGCACACACTGCGCCAACCTTTCTTCTTCTTCTTCTTCAAGTTGTTTTTGCAAATTAGAGAGAAAAGAAAAAGCTGCAGATGCCTGATGAACGAGCAAGCGAGCGAGCCAGCGAGGCGATCGTCTCCATTGTACAAAAATAATTCATCCTCGAGGAAAATATCCCTTTTAATTGCACTGGCCATCCTGGCCTGTCACTACTGTTCCAACCTGAAGGTCGTCCACAGAGACACTGAGTGCCTTTGTCAGGAAAAAAAACAGAGGGAGGGAGGGGAGGAGGACGAGGAGGAGGAGGAAGGACTGCATCGTTAGAAAGTCACGATGAAAAGTAACTTTGGAATTCAGACGATGGCTGAAACCTCGTCGCGATCCGACGAGCATCATCGGTGCCGCATGCAACCAGATGCAAAACCTCTTGAGGCTGAGAGGTGGACGTGGAGGGACGTGGAGGGACCTGGAGGGACAGGGAGGGACCTGGAGGGACCTGGAGGGACCTGGAGGGTGCGAGGGGCTTTAGTGGATAAAAGAATGGGTGGAGTTTGACTGGAAAGGGTTTTCCAAGGCTCGAATGGTTTGGCTGTGGGATGATCGGGGGTCAGGTGGGTTTGTGGTGGGGGGTCCAGTTACCCCTCTGTCGGGGGAGTTGTGGGGGTGTCCCAGAGTGCTGACTCAGCGCAGGTGCTCAAGTAAAGGCAGCTCAGTGGATTCTGCTCGAGGGGCCTCCAAAGTCTGAGTGGCTCCCAGAGGATCCTGCGTCACACTGCTGACCTCCTGCAGGAGTGCAGGAGGAGCAGGCTGGGAGAGGGAGAGAGGGGGGTGGGGGAGAGAGAGAGAGGAAGAGAGGGTAGGAGAGAGAGAGAAAGAGAGGGAGAGAGAGAGGAAGAGAGGGAGAGAAAGAGAGGAAGAGGAAGAGAGGGGGGGAGGGAGAGAGAGGGGGAGAGGGAAGGAGAGAGAGAGGGGGAGGGAGGGAAGGAGAGAGAGGGGGAGGGAAGGAGAGAGAGGGGGAGGGAGGGAGAGATTTGATTTTGGAAAAGCATTTCATTGCCGCTCTCATTCGCAATCATCAAACAACATGACACAACAACACACAGCTCAACGCAACCAATCAAAATCAATCAATAAATAGAAAAATAAACAAATAAAACTTTGCCATCAGCACATCATCACTCACAAATAATCCTCCCTCTGTCACCGCACACAGCGGCCTGGTTAAAGTCCACATTTCATTGACAGAACTCAAGTCACCTGCTCTCCTGTCAGAAGTGAAGTCAACGATGATAGAGGGATCCACCTCTGCACCATCATTCACCTCCCTCTGACGGCTCAACCACACCCCCAGCTCAGCCTGGCTTAAAGCTCAGTTTAAAACCTGGCCTTTCCTCTTGCACTGGGCCACTGCACTTCAAACCGTGTTTGCTAAACTCCCCCACACGTATCCATACAGAGGAGCATTTACACATCAGCGGACGAGACGTATGGGGGTCACATGACCAGTTCACTTCAAGTGAAAATGGAGCGTTATGATTGGACGGAGGAGGAGACTCAATATTTTTGACAAGTAAGAGAAAAATAAAAAGTGTCATGGAAAACACAACTGTAGAGAGAGAGGGGGAGAGAGAGAGAGAGACAGAGAGAGAGAGAGAGAGAGAGAGAGAGGTGCAAAGGTGTGATGTCGAGTTAAGAGACTCCTCCTTGAAAGTGGGCCGGGCCGAGCCGAGCCGCCTCCTCACCTGTGTGCGGATGGTCTGCACTGTTCCCGCTTCTCCCTCCAGCGCCGCCGGTCCGTTGAAGCCCTTCCTGCCCGAGAAGCTCCACTTGCCCAGGTGGCTCTCATAGTGCAGGCCGCCCGGGCCCGGGCCGAGGCCGAGGCCAGCCCGCTGGCCCGTCCTGTGACCCGAGTTCTCCAGGAGGCTCGCCGCGCAGAAGCGCTCGGGCCCCGGCAGAGCGGGCGGGGCAACGGCGCCGCTGAAGGAGAGCTGCGAAGTGGACAGCTGCTGGCCCAGCAGACCCTGGATGGATGAGGTGCGCTGCAGCGACGTCAGCAGGCCCGCCTCCATCCTGCCCTCTGATTGGCTGAGCAGAGCCAGCGGCAGGGGCTGCGGGTGGTGAGGCCAGCTCTGGGTCGGACCTGCGGGGTTGTCCGTGCCTGAAGGAAAAAAATAAAATAATAGAAGATCAGAGTTTTAGTTTGAGAGAAGGTCGTCATCTCATCACTCTCGTCATTACTACAATGCAACGGAGGAAAGAAAGAAAAACACAGATAAATACACTTTAAAGTTCCAGTGTGTGCTATTTAGCCTGATGTATGATTTTTATATTTGTAAAAGCTTAACTTACGGCTCATAAATACATTAACAAAGGTGGATAATGGCAGTAATTTGGTTTTCTGTCATATTTCTAAGGAAGCCTGGTGTGGACACTGCAGGTCACATGACAGCGCATTTCGTAATTAGGGCGACTGCTCACGTCTTCAACTATAGCAAGGAGGAAGGTGCATGAGGTATCTAGGTTTGGGTGCGCAGGCCACCGTAGTTCACAGGGAGAAGGGAGGGGAAGTGACAGACGCTGCAATCTGAAATGCAACCACTTGATGTCACCGTTTCTTCTTAAAAATCTCCAAATATTAAACGCCTCACCTTGAACTAAACAAGGTGAAAATAAACTTGAAGAAAACTAAAGAACCAAATGAAAATGCTTTAATTTTTAAAAAATTAATCACACAGGAGATAAAGATTCACCGACTGCTCTTCAGCTGATGGAGGACGTGTGTGATGAAGACACTGGACCAACAAAGCCATCATGAAATATTTTACTCACCATCACACATCCACATTTATGTTTGTTAAGAGAGTCAAAATAATTCTGATGATTGTTCAGCTAAGCAGGGCTCTGATTGGCTGAGAAGACTTTGGCTCTTAGTGTTTTTCTCACCCATGGGGGGCTGCAGCGTGGTGATGTGTGGCTGTGGGAGGCTGGAGGCGGGGGTGCTCTGGGTGGTATGGATGGCCGGGTTGGTGGAGATGGACGTGGAGCCGCCGCCGCAGTCCGAGTCTTCGATGTTCCCGCCGCTGTTGCAGCCGGCGCCGCAGCCCTTCTGCAGCCTGCCCAGGGAGACAAGGGGGAAACATTGTCATAGGGATATTAATTCACAATCTAAATGTTTATCACGGTCAAATAACTGAAGCAGATGTCTTACAACTTACATATTGAATTAATAAGCCCTGAATAACACAGTTGATAAGTGAAAGAGAGTTACGATGCAGTAGAAACGGTGGTGTTGACAGGGGCTGAGATTCACTCATTACTGCCCTAAAGTTGTATCTACCTCAGTGAGCCATCGCTCGCTAAGCAGCTTGTTGCATGATTTTCCACCATGCGATAAAGCGTACGATGTACTTGCATCATAGGCTGATGAACATATAAGCACGTCATTTAAAAAATATCTAGGAAATATCAATCCTGGGCTCCTCTCTGTGGTGCGTGATGACACAGCGACTCCTGGTGGTGTTTAAGGTGCTGGCGTATCACCGGAGTGCCGACCCTGGAATGCTGGCTGAGCTTCACAGGGTTTGCACCTTACGTGTTTCGCTGCTTCATTTTCTATGAACTATTCCTGAACTTTAGAAACGTAGGGTCAAAGTTTTCCAGCCTTTTCAGAGAAGAAGCAGATCTTCTTCTCTGTCTGCCAGGATGTAAACAAGGAGCGACACTGCCACCCGCAGCGCTCAGTCAGTACTGCACCGCAGGTACAAACGAGCATGCAGCGGCCGGAGTGAGATTTTAGCATTCAGCAATTTATAAATAACAATAACGCGACGCGTCGACTCGAAAATTGAAGCGTCAACGAATTCATGTTGTCAGCTAATGGTTGCAGCTTGTTGAGACGTCCGAAGGCAGCGTCCACCAGGGTCGCGCTGTGGTGGGACCACCCACCTGTCCCAGCTGCTGATGAGCCAGGTGTAAATGTTGTGGGGGCTGACGGGCCCTCCCCACACGGAGCGCAGCTGGCTGTGGCCCCCGGCGTAGGAGGTGGTGAGCGGCGAGACGTAGATGGGGTAACCGATGGGCTGGTCACATGACGAGTTGATCATGTTCCTCAGGGCCTGTTTGGCGTTTTGAATGCTGCCGCGCTCCGGGTTGCGATTGCGCAGGAAAACCAGCTCCTGCTGTTGCCCCGCCCACAGGCCTCGGACACATTCTCTGTTGACCTGCAGGGGGCAGCGCAAAAAACAGATTGGGCGTGAAGGACACAATTGGAGCGAGGAGAGCAGAACGCAGGGTTAAAGTGAAAGAAGGGTTACATCAGGGCATCTGGACTTGTTCTTGTGAGTTTGCATGAGTTTCAAGTTATTCGAAAAAACCAACACTTTTCTTTGTCGGAAACTCAACACCTTTGCTAATAGAAGGTACAATCAGCCTTAGCCCCAACCACACCGCCTGCTGGTTAAATACCTGGTCACTAGTGTTGTAGTACTGGAGATTGGTCTTGGTCTCCAGACCACTGTTTAAGGGTCTCAGTCTCGTCTCGGGGGCATTTTTACTGGGTCTGGTCTCGTTCTCTGTCTGGACGGACTGGGGATTTTTGACCAAGGCCGGTCGAGACCCAGCCAACACTGTAATAACACGATAATAACGGAAAAGAATCCAGCTGCTGCCGTTTTACGCTCTGTTTGCCCCCTTATTCCTGGTTCACTTTGTGAAAATAGCTCAAAGTAGTTGGCAAAGCAGCAAAATGTTTAAGAAAATGATTGAAAGATACCTTGCTGAAAAGAGATGTTGCCATTTTGTTAATGTAGAAGCAAACTTGAATTTTGTTATTTTTCTTTGATAGATAAAGTCTTGGTCTGGTCTCCATCTCGATCCTCTAGTCTTGATAAGGTCTTGGTCTGGGGTTGGTGCGGCCTTGACTACAACATGACAGTACCTACTCTCCAACACCTTTGTTCAGAGATGAAGAAGCCTTTTGGATGAGAGTCGAAACGTCCTCAGGATCACAAGAACAAGTCTAGTTGCCCTTCCCCTTCTACTTTAAGATGACCTGGATGACTGAGAACCTTCACAGACCAGGGTTACATTTACATTTCAGGGGGAAAAGGAAGTTCAGACCTTGATGACTCTGAAGCTGAGGAACCTCTTGTTCAGCATGATGATCTTATACTCGTCGCTGCCGTCGTCCATGATGTGGCGCAGCGCCAACAGCGAAGGCATGTTTGCCAGGATGGCGCTGCGCCACACGGGGTCGCCCTCATGAGAAATCAGCATCTTCTCCTCGTTGACAGTGATGGCGTCGTACAAAACCATGGGGTCCTCGTACTCGTCAGGAGAGGTAAAGTGGTCCTGGCAGGAAGTGCAAGTTTAAAGACACAAAAACACACCTCAACTAAACACGGATAATGTGTACACCAGACGTGGTTTCTTCATCGGAGACGAACGCTACCTGGTGTAATTTGAGGGACATCCGCACTCCTGGAGCCACCACACGATTGAGCAGGTCCATGTCTGCAAACACCCACTCGTCTCTTGGAGACGTGATGCGGAAGTCTCCCTTGAAGAGTGCATGGAGGCCATAGAGAAATGGCTCCAGGCTGCCAAACACATTGACGAGGGTTAACAGCTGGTTAAATAACACGTTAACACAGGAGCATCAAACTGAGACACAGTGGGGCCAAAATTTAAAACATGGACAAAAATCTTCCTCTCGAGAGAACAGTGAACCTTTGCATATGGAGACTAACAGGTTTTGCTTCAACACTGAATATGGAACACGATACAATAAATAACTTCATATTGCACACATGCAAAATTGAATTTCAAATTTAAAAAGCAAAAAAAAAAAAAAAAAAAAAAAACACATTGAAAAAAAAAAAAAGTCAAATAAAATTTGGCCCGCGGGCCAGAATTTGACACGTATGCATTAATGGGGTGTGACTGGCATAAGCCTGTTATTTTTTTTATTTTTATGAATGGCACGTTTAGCAGTCAGGAGTCACATGGTTTAATGGCCTGGTGGCCTCACCTGGCAGACATGCTGTGGGAGGCTGTGCCCAGAGCTCTTCTTCCAAGGATGCACAGGCCGAAGCAGAGGTTCACCAGGGGAGAATCTCTCTCGCACGTCACCGGCTGCAGCCAAACACAAAAGTTCCGATGAGTCACGAAGCATCAAATGAAAATGGGCCTTTTTTCCCCGTTTACACAATCTTAGAGTGGCTATTCCAAAGGTGTCTGACCGTCTGGCGCCTGCTGTTGCAGTACTGGATCCAGTCCAGGTAGACCATGCAGAAGGAGGAGGGGGTGATGCCAGAGGCCCGGTGGTCGTAGTCCTCGTCGATGTTGAGGTTGAAGGTGGGATCGCTGTCCACGTAGTTGGAGCCTAGACAAGGCCTGAGAGCCTCCTGGACGGCCTCATTAGTCAGCCACTCCTCCAGCTTGGCAGATCGACTGACATAGTAAATGATGCTCTGTTTCAAAACGATAAAAAAGATAAAAATCACAGGACATCATTGCTATTATTTGGACTCAAAACTTGGAGTTTGGTTTTGTTGACCAAGTTGCAGAAACGAAACAGCAACAACACAAAGCTCTCCTTTACCTTGACATAGTATGTTATGAGGATCTTGCGCAGGTCGAAAACCTGCAACATGGAGGCGGCGTTGTTGTCGCTGATGCTGTAGCCCTCCAGCACGTACTTGGTGGCGGCCACCTCCCAGGCCAGCCAGCGCTGGCCGAAGGCGGCGTTGAAGGATAAGATGTGAGGGAGGTGGCCGGGCTCACAGCAGCAGCAGCCCTCGTCCTCCTCCACGCCCTCTGTGATGGCCTCTACCTCCCTCTGCTGGCAGTAGGTACCTGCACACACCAGAGCGGCAGTGAGTGTTGTGGAGAAGTTTCCAAAAGCAGGTTGAATTTGATAATATTCTGAAAGTGGATGTCCCATTGGAAGCAGTGTTTTTGTTATTTTAGGTGCCATACCTAGAGATCAATATCATTTAGTTGAGCAATATATACTAAGAATTATTTTATTGACTGCAAAGAAAACAATTTCAGTGAAGTGGAGGAGTGCTAAACCACCAAATGTATCTCAATGGAGGCAGAGACTGAGTGTTGGAAGTGATGGAAAAAACATGTGCGACTCTACAGATGACTGTGGACAATATTTGAATGTTGGATGATGTGTTTGAGGGCTTTTTTCTCCTTTTCTTCCTGAGTATGATTAATCTACCACTCCTATACCTGCACCTGATTGGCCCTCTTTTGTTTTGTTGTTTGTCTGTTGGTTTTATGTACTTATTTATTTATTTCTGTCTTGGGTTTGTTGTTTGTGTAATTTGTCTGTTTTATTTTTCTTTTATGTCTGTGAGGCTGTTGTGTATGTCTGTAAACTGTTATGTGAAATGAACAAAATGCTGAAAAAAAAAAAAAAAAAGAAAAGAATAGATTTATCATAATAGAGCTGCTGATAACACGGTTCACCACGCCCCCACTGCTGACCTCTGAACTCCAGACCCCTCAGCTGGAAGGTGACCAGGCCGTTGCCGATCTCGATGATGTGGACCAGGGCGTTGAGGTAGTCCGAGGCCAGGATGAAGCAGTCCCCCGTGGTGTAGTTGCCCCAGCGGCCCAGCAGCAGGTCTCCACACAGGCTGTGCTGCAGGGAGCGCGTCAGGTGCTCGTAGAAGATGGAGTTCAGATTGTTGTCGTCTGCGCCTAAAGAGAGGAAAAGGCTTCAGAATCACAGCTTGAGAAACACCACGTGTCTAAGAGGAGCGTCAAGACAAACCAGGGTTGCGGTCTAACTGAGTGGCCAGCCTGGTGTTGGAATGATCGACGCGCTTGGTGCTGCAGGAGAAACAGAAGAACAGTCTGACTGAACGGGGCATTTTTTAGGTTTTGGTTAAAAGAAACAGAAAATCACAAGTGAAAATAGCTTTTTTGTAAACAAATCCAAAAAAACAACATACTTGTAATCGCGCTCCCAGAACTTCACAGGCCTGGTGTATGAAGTCACGAACACGGCACTGCCTAAAACGGGATTGAGAGGCGTAGAAAAGACGGCAGAGAAAACAGCCTGGACGAAGAGCACAGCAGAGTCTGGAGTCACTGGGTTAAGGATGCACCCAGACGTCTTTGGAACCGTTCACAAAACTGCAAAAGAGCACAATTTGCAGTGCAACAACCGTGTCTGCAGGACCTGAAGTCGACACACATCAAGTGTGAGTCAGTTAAGGATACGGGGAACAGCAAAGGGTTGAGCAAAGGCATGAAAGGCTGAGCCCCATGTGATCTGCCAGGGGGCGATGTAGGTCAACACGAAGCGCAGCTTGTACAGCAGGTCCCACATCTGGAGGTCAGAGGGACAAAAAAAATCACAAACAGCAATAACAACACAAAAGCTGAAGAGTTGAAAGATTAATGAGCAAGTAAATACGGAATGCAAGTCTTCAGTCTTTGCTGCCTTCCGGTGGTTGTAATTATTCACTGCGCCGCAGTGAAGCGCAGATGACTCTAAAATCAATATTCTTGCACGGTTGCAAGAGAACATAGTTTTCCAAACAGCCAAACACATTGATTTGACCGCTGGCGAGGTTCTTTTTATTTTATTTTTAAGATGTGCTAAAAAATGAACCATCTTTTTCAGTCCAAAAAATATCAAATAAAATACTCACTAATCTATTTGTACCCGTTTGGATCAAAAGGCACAAAAGCCATGGTTTGCATCCTCACCTTGCTGAAGAGAATGGACATGAAGTAGTAGTCGATCAGGAACGTCTCTGAGAAGTGCGGGTAGTCGAAGTGGAAGAAGAGCGCGGTGAAGCACAGGGTGACGTAGTGCTGCGACGGGGCGCAGAAGGAGGAACGCAGCAGCTTCATGCCGGCGACTGAGATGAACAGAGCTCGGCTGCTGGACGGAAAAAAAAAAGAAGAAGAGACATTTCACTGGAGGCCAACTGCTGAGCACGAGCTGCAGACAGTTAAATAAACTTGGGAGTGGCTGAGCAGAAGCACAAATATTCCGTGGTTTCACTGCACATGGAAAATATCCAGAGACGGAGGGCAGCCGACCATATTTGGAGGTGAGGGTTGTATGAGGTGCAACAGAGTTACGAGAGCCTTACTAGATGTCCAGTTCCTTATGGTTCTGACCCACGGCCCGAGCCTCTGTGGTGAGGGAGTTCAGCACAACAGCCGGGTAGATGAAATATTTCTCCACACACTGGAGCCAAGCGTACAGCTTCTCAAACCACATCAGCTGGGCGGCATCTAGGGCACACGGCAGGAAAACACATCTTAGAAAACACATCAGGCTGCGGAGCTTTTGCTAATCAGGGTTGAATATACTTCCCCGGGACAAACATGCAGAGAGGGAAATTTGTAAGAGCAGAATGACCAACACCGAGTTTGAACATCTTGCAGTGAAACAAAATAAAGCCGCACAGAAGCTGCTTATCCTTGTGATGATTAATAGATGCCACCCTTTTGTACTCGCCAACACGTTTCTGGGCCAATGAAAAGGAGAAAGCAGGCACTCACCTCGCACTTCGAACTGGCTGTACTCTCTGGAGCGGAGGACAGGGTGAGCCAGGCAGAACCATGGCAGCTGTTTGCGGAGCTGAGGCAGGAGATAGTGGGTAATGAAGCCTACGACTCCAGCCAGGATGTACAAGACGAAACTGAGAGCCGGCTGTGGATCAGGGTGGAGATTGGGGGGAGGGGAGGGAGGAGAGGAGAGGGGGTTTGCAGCATTAGAAATCTGAGCACGTATTTTCTGCTACAATCTCTGGGAAATATGTCGCAATAACGGCATCACAAGCGCAGGCGACTTACTTGAAGAGCGATGAAAACCGTGCTGGCACTGATGGCAAACGTGATCACAGCCACAAGGGGGCACATGACAAGGTCTGAATGAAGAATTTCTCTCTACAAAGAGGCAGGGAGAGGGCGCGGGTCTTTATTAATACTGACACGCAGAAAATCAAAGCAGAAAGTGCAGTGCGAGAGAGGTGATTTTCCTCTTTTTTACCACAGAGTTGTGCAGTTTCTCAGGAAGTGGGTCCTTGATCTCCACAGGAGGCTCCTCGGGTGTTCGGTTCTCCAACTCGGGGAATAACTTAGACCGGACCAGTGACCTGAAGTGAGTGAGGGGGTGAGGGCAACAAAATATTAGAAATCATAACAAAAAGCTGTGGGAAGCACAGCTGTGAACAGCACAGGATTCATCAGCCTGTAACAAGACAAAGTGGATCAAATCCCCAGTACACGATTTTCATCCTCGTAACCACTTTACATTTTTCTCAATGTGCAATAAAGACTTATCTATATTTCAGTATGTAGAGAGCTGTAAATCAAACTGTCCATAAGATGTAAATATCTTTTCTTCTTTTCTCTGTTTATACCCTACACATCTTGGAATTGTATTTTTTTATTGTCTTATTTATTTTAATTAATCTAATTCTCCATCTTTTTGCACTATACAGTTGCTTCTTTGATTATGCAAATTTCCCCACTGCGGGATTAATAAAGGCCTTCTACTTCTTCTTCTAAACCAGGCGTGGGCAAACTATGGCCCGGGGGCATGTGCTGTCCATTAAGCTTCTCAATCCGGCCCGCCGAAACTCGACGAAATTATATTAATAGTAAATAAGTCATAAAACAGCTGTATTTCGTCAATTATTTTTTTTTTTAGTGTTTTAGGAGTCATTTCAATAAAGATCCAAATATTGTGGGGCCTCAAAGACACTGATTTTGTTGTAACGCTTTCATTCATTTTCAACTGACATTAAAGCAGCATGTTTTCTACCTATCCCCTGATATATTTCTCCTCCTATGAGGTGGCTCACCAAAACACTCCATCCATCTGCTGCAGCTCGGCTACCCCCTCTGTCACATTTTAGAACCCATTGAGGCCCCACCAGTCAAAAAGTTTGCCCACCCCTGTTCTACAAGGTGGATGTAAAACTAAATCTAAATAGAAACCCAGATATTTATGAACGTTATTTATACAAAACACTAACCACAGGGTGGTGGGGTCACTGCTTTGGCGGCTGAGGTGGTAGGATAAGGCCAGCAGGAGGCCGCAAAACACAGAAAACAGCACAGGAACGTGGGCATCCCCCCACGGTGCCTGATGGGAAAAGAAAAAGAGCGGAATAAGGACGTGTCTGGAATGCCTCATCTGAATACGACAGTATGACAGGATAGAACAGGTTATATTATATTTCATAGTATATGTGTGTACATATAATTACGTCAGTAATTGTAGTGAGATTGTACACACTACCTCACGGACAATCTCACTACAATTACTGATTATGCGAATGTATTGTTTGGTGTAGTGCTGATTGCTGTTCTTATCTTGTTTTTATTGATTATTTAAGATTTTTTTTTTACCCGACATAATGCCAATAAAACTATTCTATTCTACATATAGAATAGCAGTGGAAGCCATATGTTTGTTAGTGTTGGGGTACCTGCTTGCCCTGCTGTGTTACGCAACCTGATGCATATTTTTATGTGTAGGGTGTGAGTCACAAAACAATTTGATTGATGTTCTCGTGAACCCTGTAAGCAGTTCTGTAAGATTTTTTTTCCAAGCTGTGCTAGGCATTGAACATGGTGAATGATTTTTTTTTTCCTTTTTTCTTCATTTGTTTATTTTTTTCTCGATGTCTTCCCTTTTTCTAACTGTGATATGGATCTCTTGGGTCTGAAATAAAGAAATATATATATGTATATAAAAGGATGTTTATATTCAAGGCATAATGTTAAAGTCTCACTTACATTGATGGCACCAAGGCAAAATCCATACAGCAGAGCAGCCACCAATATGCTGCGTATGAGGCTAAACAGAGATGAGAGGGGACTGGTAGTAGCTAAGGAATAAAAAACAATTATAAGATATAAAAGATGCACAGGGTGTTATACGGCTGTTTCAAACTGATGTTTCCACAACATGTTCCTACCGGTTCCACCGAAAATGTGCATGTCAATCTGCTCCAGCAGACACATCACAAAAGTATTGACCTGAGGTAGCAACCCGAAGAGGAAAATAACTGGGAAACACAAGGCAAACACTGCAGGGCCAGAGAAAACAAATCAAGTTAGTCCGCACGAATCCAATACAGACATTATTGACGTGCCGGGAGTCACTGTGAGCAGACTGACCGATGAGCATATCCCTGACACAGAGCAGGAAGTCTGCAGAGAAGAAGGTGACTCCGTAGAGGGAGAAGGGCTGCAAGCTGCCAGCGCGGCCAGACAGGTCGAAGACCCAGATCATCATGCAGCACAAGCAGAAGTAGACCGGCCGACTGTACACAATGATCCAGTTATGGCCCTGTTAGGAAGAGAAGATCAGAGGGAGACAAATCGCGATCACAAGAAAATCAGAGCGCAAACGCACACAGAGAGAGAATGTCTTGGCCTGCTCTAATCCTACCAGAAGATAATTATCAGTACTCACGTGCATCGGAGAGGCTGCATCTGGCTGCACACTCTGAAGCAAAGAGACAGGGGACACAAGTTTTTCACAGGCGACTCTTCATACATCAAATGATGGCGATACATTTTGGCGAAAACACATTCAAGCTCAATTTTCACCCAGAAATCACAACGATGGCCAAAGAGATTATGGACCAGGATCTAAACTAAACCTAAACTGTTTTTTTTTTTCAAGTCTGGTCTCATCAAACTCCTCAAATTACCAGTTAAACCAGGGTCGGTCATTTGCAACCAGTGTCATCCAGACTGTCGATACTGCTGTCTAATGCGCTTGTGGGGAAAACCCGTGTTACTGTTGTCATGTCGAGTCCTGCCTGCCTGCCTGCCGGGAACCGTGTGCACCTTGATGGGAGCACAATAGGCTGCATATGACGCACTTAGTTCTTTAATCACAGTTTTCCTTTAAAAGAAAACATACACTACCAGTCAAATGTTTGGACACACCTTCTACCTACACTGCAAATAGAAACTATATGAGCAAGATATATGGAATTATGCAGCAAAGAAAAACATGCTCAATAACTCTGAATGTGCTTTTTATGAAAGGTGGCTATTTTGAAGAATTTCAATATAAAACAACGTGTTTGAGTTATTTGACACTTTTATTGTTTCCCACATAATTCCATGTGTGTTCATGCGTAGGTTTGATGCCTTCAGTGAGAAACTGCAACGTGAATTTAGGGCGTCCAAACTGTTGACTGTCGTGCATTTGCGTGGAGTTTGCCTGCGATAATCGTGAACAGATGATGTGATTTCACTTTACATGCACTGAAAGCGGATGACGTGCGGCCGTTAGCGCCGCTGGTGAAGCAGCAGAGACGTGGTGGGCGGCGCACACCCGCTCGCATATTGCCTGTTGTACTGCCGTGCAAATACAGCACTACGTTTCATCTGTGCTTGTGTATTTCTGGGCAGGCAGCCATAATATTACAGTCATCCGCGTAAAAGAATAAAATGGAGAGAACTCTGGGTATCCGCATTTGCATTGCTGCACCAGATACGCTCTCATATCCTGTTATTACCGAGTGAAACAGCAGTCAGTAAATAAAATAAAATTGCCCGTAGAGGTATGGAAAAAAAAAATGTTTTTTTCTTATTCTAGAATTGCTGAGGTGGTACCTTCAGTAGTGAGTACTGGCAGCCTGCGATGACCAAGCAGAACTGGAAAACCCAGATGTCCCTGAAAAAGCCCTGGAGTAGCAACAAGAATCCCAGGAAGGCCACCAGGCTGGCCAGCACCACAGCAAACACGTTCTCTCCCACACGGCGGTTTCTGGTGAAAAAAATCCAACAAACAATCAGTCAGTCAACCAATCAAGTCAGGTTTGCAAAGCGCTAAATGACAACCACAGGCCTCTAGAAGTGAAAACCAACCAAGCAACCAAGAAGTTTTCTTTTGATTGCACTACATGCAGTGCGACTCTGGACCCACCTGTCTAATAAGGCCAGCAGAGCCAGTCGGTCATATCGAACCCTCAACCATCTCCCGGGCAGCACCCAGAAGCGGTAGTACTGCTTGGGCTTGGCCTTTTCCTCAATCATCAGAGTGTTTTCTTGGGACTCTTGTAGAGACTCGTGATCCAGATCAAACTAGACATCAGGGAAGAGACAAGCGGTTCATTTGGAGGGACTGCGAAAACCATCAATCTTAGGTGAAATTCTACAATTCTTTGCAGGATTCTTTTGTTTGGCCTGGAGTCATGAGGAATATCACAGGCTGCTCACCTCAGGCATTTCCAGAGGCACCCTGCGCACCCGCATGCCCTGCAGAACCATGGACCTGGGCTGCAGCATGGACAGGACCGGCGCACCCTCCTGGACCTCGGTGGAGGTGAAGCTTGAAGACTGGGACTGTCTCTCTCTTTCGCTGCGTGTTGAAGTTTTCAATTGCGTGTTTAGTCTGAAGTTTTAAACATGACTTTCTAAACTCTTGCTTATTTAAATGAGAGAAAAAGCTTACTGAACAGGATCCTCATAACCGCCTCCAGCAGGTCCAAATGTGTAGGACCTCTTCACACCTACACATAAAATAAAGAGACAGACAGAGAGAGGACAAAAAGTTATTACTTATGAGTTTTCTTTTTTTCATTTCTTCCCTGCAGCCTCCAGACAAAACAAACGGCTCAAGTAAAATAAAAATGTGTGAAGGCACACAGCCGCCTAAAACATCCCCGCCAAACCAAATGTAACACTGCACTTTTAGTGCTTTTTTTTGTGCCACCAGACTCACCACTCTCATCGTAAAAATAATGCACTGCCCCTTCTGATGTGTCGTCAAAGGTGGAGGCCTCGTGGATGCCGCTGCGGGGCAGCAGGAGTGAGGAGGCAAACTGAAACGCTGAGGGAATGGCGCGGGTCCGAGAGTGGGAGGAGGCCCGACCCCGCTGGAGGTCCTGCAGGCTGCAGACATCAAGGACGTGTTAAAACCCAATATTCCATACCAGGGAGTAGCGCCGCGCGGCCTTCAGCAACTTGCATGTTTCTGAGCAGAAGCTTCAATGAATTGGTCTTTTATGATAAAATTCCTCCTAGACCTGCTCGTGAATAATATCTCATGAAAGAAATATTTTGCAGAAAGCAGAGATTTTATATACAGTGGTCCCTCACTATAACCCGATTCACCTTTCGCGGCCTCGCAGATTTGTTTTTAGTGTAAGTTTGCATGCTTTTTTTTTTTTTTTTTACAGCGTACAGTTCAGTATGAACGCGCATTGTGTTCTGCGTCATTCTGCGTCCTGATTAGCAAAAGGACTGTGCTTTACTACACCATTTTCAATCTCCTCCGTGCAGGGTCTCCTGTACAGTACAGAATGCATTCGGCTAGTCAGATTTACATAAATGTGCATGTTTGTCCTGGTGCCGCGTAGGCACCGTCACGGTGAATACGGCGTCATCTTTGGTTTCATTTACTAATATTGTACTTACTTTTTTAAATCGTGAAAGTTTGAACTTTGAGAGCGTTGAAATAAGAGAGAAATGTGAGAAAATGTTAATGCCTGTCTGAGAAGAGTGTATAAAAGTGTGTGGTTAGGGGATTTACGGCTTAAAACATGTAGAATAATTGTAAAGAATAAAGCTGATTACTTTGCAGATTTCGTCCATTGCGGGTTATTTTAATGACCTATCCCCAGCGATAAACGAGGGACCACTGTATATAGATAATAGATAACTTTGTTTGAAACAATGCTCTGGCTATGACTGAAGCAGCCGGTGCAGCAAGCAGACGGACCTGGGAGGGGATCCCATGGTGGACGGCGGAGGTGTCGGGTTGCTCCCAGCATTGTGTCTCCGGCGGATGGCCTGGGTCCTCTTTACACTGCTGACTGAGTCAGGTTTGTCCCCGTCCTCTGGAACCATGGCTGCACAGAAGTTATCAGTTACATCAGTGGGTTGCATTTCACAGTCGACGGACAAGATGTGAGCCAAGAACCGCAGCAAAAATAGAAACTATTTCTCTGGGAGCTACAAAGCTGCTTTTAGCTCCTCTGAAATAGCTGAACACTAAGAAAAAAAAAGAAAGAAGAAGAAGCGGAAAATAGAGATTCTTTCCTATTCTTTTCCAACTCTATCTGCACCAAAAGCCGGGAGGTTATTTCACAAAAAATAAAGCCAAGCAGTGTTGACAACCATCGCAGAGGTTGGACCCTCTCACCTCCTCCCACGGCTCCCTCTTCCACCAGCTCCTCGGCCCTCCAGCCCATCTGGTTGCCCGTCCAGGAGCCTCCCAGAGAGTCCAGGCGATGATGATGATGATGAGCTCCGGGGAAGCCGTCACCGTGGACGGTGCGCGCCTCCAGGTCCGACTTGGATATGGTGAGAGTGCGAGGCGCGGGGGTGGAGGTGGAGGGCATGGCGAGCAGGGTGGAGGGGGGCAGTGCGGCCGCGCTGCTCTGCCCGGCGCCCGCTCCGTCCATGCTGAGCACTCGTGCGTGAGTCTTGGCGCTGGCCGTGCTGGAGGAGCGCTGCGCAGCGCGGCAGTGCGACGGGGCTGCGGCTTGCGTGGCGTCCGCCTCCTTTGCGGCGGACAGCTGAGCGGCAGGTAGCGGCGGGGACGTGAGGCCGGCGTTGGCCAGGTCTGGCGAGTAGCAGGAGGTGGAGGAACTCGAGTCGTCGTCGTCGTCGGAGCTGTAGCGGTGCTGCGAGCCCAGGCTGGAGCCGGCGCTCATGTCGCTGCCGTCGTCCTCGTCGCTGGAGTCCTCGAACAAACTCTCGCTGTACGCCTTGGCGCCCAGCCGGTTGTGCACCGGGATGTAATCTCTGTGCTGCCTGTGATTGTGGTGACGCCTGTAAGTGCCGCAGTCGAAGCTGCTGCTCCCGGCCCCGGCTCTCCGCCGTGGGGCTTTCCTCCGGCCCGGCCGTTGGCCCGCTCCGGTCCGCAGCAGCTTCAAGTCTTTGGGGCGAACCACCTGCTGGGCTTGCAGCGCAGCCTGCTCAGGCAACAAGAAGGGGGCAGAGGATATGGGCAGGGCAGGCTCGGAGCACACCAGACCCAGGGCCAGCCCCGAGGGCACCGAGTTGGCCTGCCGCGGCGGGGGCAGCGGAGGCACCGAAGCAGTTCTGTCCAAATCGCAAACCTCTGAGTGGCCGCTGCTCGACGGAGACGAGTTGTGAAGGGGAGGGGGGGGCGGCGGCGCCACGTCGCAGAGGCCGGCGGGCAAGTCGTCCCCTTCCACCAGCGTCTTGTCCAGCCCCTGGCTCAGGGAGAACTCTTTGGATGGGGAGCGCAGCAGCACGCTGTCGGACAGGTTGTCGGTGTCGCTGCCGTCCTGCCCCCCCGGCTCGTCGGCCGGTCTGGAGACGGCGCCGCCCGCGGACGCTGCCGCCGCGTGAGCCTGAGCGTCGGTGGGCCGCGGCTGGCTGAACGAGGGGCTCTCCAGCTGCGTGGAGTCTGTCTTTTCGCTGCGGTAGCTGCTGACGGTGCTGAGCGTCTCGCGGTCCGTCGTGGCTCCGCCTGCGCTGAAGCAGCTGTCGGTGGATCCGGCGGCGAGCGCCACTCCGCTGCGGCTTCCCGGGTTCTCAGTCCCCGGCACAAACGCCACGGGGTCGAGGCCCAAACCCAACAGATTCTCACTCAGCTCCTCACTCAGGCTGCTCTTTATGAGAGGACTGAGGGGAGTTTCACCCAGGCTGCCTGATTCAGCGGCGGGGCCGAGGCAGGAGTAAGTTCCCAGGCCGTTGCCCTCAGGACTCTGTCGAGACATTCGCTCCGCCGCCTCCTCCTCCTGCAGCTGCTCTTTGTCACCTCCGTCTTCTTGACTTGAGGGGGAAGGGGGGATGGACAAGAAATTACCCCGTTCACCAGATCCAGCCAACCTGCCAGATATTCCCAAAAGACCTGGGAAGTCTCCCTCCAGAGCAGCAGCAATGCAGGACTGGACCACATTAGGAGCCCCTAAAAACAGCAAAGCAAAGCAGGTTTGGAGGTTTTAACTCAGCTTTTTTTTTTTTTTTTTTAAACAGAACCGGAAGTATCAACTGCTCCCTGGATTTACAAAAGTTAGGAGCCATGCAGAGACTACAAATCAGAGCATCATAGACTTCTGGCCAGGGCTTGTGAGGTCGGCTTGTTTCTAGACAGGAAGGATTCGTCTTTCTTGTGGATGCAGAGGAACGGCCAGAGCTCATCGATGAATTGTAGCAGACTTACTAATGGTGTCCTGGGAACTCTGCCGTAGGATCTCACGATGAGCTGATGCAACGATTACATTACAGCTTCCTTGTTCCTGCATTAGCTCTTTGATATCTGAGGTAAAAGATAAGCAGACACATCAAAAGCCGAAGCACATTTTCAAAAATAAGCTCTTCTTGTGTGAGACGGGACACAGAAAAAGGGCGAACTCAACTTACCCCTGGTGCCCCCGGCATCCTCCAGCTGTGGCAAGAACTCCTGGAAATGTATAGTGGTAATGTTTAAGATCAAATGATACCACTGTCAAAAACTACACATACATCAATCAGTCTACAGTTACAATATTTATTAAAAAAAACAACATTTTAAAAAAGTCATCCAGCAAAGTACATGGGGATGTGATGGATGTACATGTACAACTGAAGAATCAGTAACAGTGAAGATGAGAAGAAGGTCTGGAAAACGTAATGAGAAAATCCTCACCGACACCTGGTTTAGTCCAAACAGAGAATGCTGAGAGCTACAGCGCACTGGAGGCGTTGAGTTGACTTTTCGAAACACAGTCATCTCCACACCGTCATGACTATCTCTGCAAGAATTCAGACACAAGGGAAATTTAGAATGAAAAAACAAAACAAAAACAATCCTGCATTTAAAAGCATTGCGATTCCATGAGCAAACTTAGCAAAAACATAAAAAAAAAAAAAAAAAAAAAAAAAAGATTACCTGTGCTGATTCCCATCGTGGGCACCTGAACCTTCATCTCCTTCGTCTGTCTTTGGGGCTTCAGCTGAGAGGGACGCCTGCTTCTTCTCTACAATCTCTCCGAGGTCGAACATGGCATGAAGCCGGTAGTTCACCACCTTAATGGCTGTGAAGAAGACAGCCACCACGGCAGAGTACACACCCGCTACTACCAAGCTGGGCGGAAGGGCCTTCAAGAGAAGAAAGAAAAATCAAACGCTAAAAATGGAATAAAAATATATGTTGACGTGACAGCCATTGACAGCTTGAGATGCATCAGATTTAAGTTCAAACCAGTGTAAACAAAAGTGTGAGGCTGAGGCTTCTTATGGTTTTGCACCCAAATACATTCGCATGACACTTCAAGACTGAATCAATAGACTAAGGAAACTCACATATCCCTGCAAAAATCGACAAATGAATATTGGTCACCCTGCAGTCATTGTTTTGTTATGAAAACGCAGATGACAAAGCCTTACCATATACAGCAGGAAGGGGAAGGCCAGGAGAAAGATCCACAGGTAGAGGTGGAAGCAATTGGAGAATGTGCTCTGATGGGGGTCCACATACCAGCCTCCTGTGAGTGAAGCCCACACACCCTGCCGCAGTATCTGGAGAGCTTGCGAACCCATTTCCTCCTTCAGGTTCAACCAAAAGCTGAAATGCTTTGTTCAGGGCTGTAGCTCTGAAAACTGTGCTGCAGTTTGAGCCACAGTATCTTGTGTTTATGATGGCACTTCCATTTGGGGTCACAGGTCAACCAAGGTTGACTCATCAAGGAAAATAGGTCCGTGTCTCCGATATGTATTTTTCAGTAGAGGTCAAGAGTTCTTGCATATTCTTGGGCAAATATGTGCTCTCTCCCTGCATCCGCGTAGCCAATCCTTGTTGGGCAATCATGAGAGTGACTTTTTGGCACATGGGCAACCAAATGAATGTTTGAAAAAACATTCATCTGTGGAAAAAGAGAACAAAGTGCAAACTGTTAAATGTTACGATTGCAGGACATTAAACATAACATGCGCAGCACAAGATTTGTACATTAACAGAGGTCTGCAAGCTGCCAACGCGCACACACACACACACACACACACACACACACACACAAAAGTTGTGGAAATTTGAACTTGTCACACCAATTTTGTTGAACATGCATGAGTAACTTTCATGACTTCAAATAACAACCATGACTTGAAGCAGCTACTACTTGATTTTCAGGTAATCTTGGATAACTCGGTCACACGGCAAAGGGACGGACGTTGTGTTTGAACAAACATATCAGGTGACAATTCAACACAACGCATTTACACCTGCGTACCTGACTGATCAGCTGACACAGCGAGGGCGATAATTTTGAATTTACCAATTAACATAGTAGTGGTTAAGACTTGTGGTAAAAGCAATTCCTCCCTCGGACCAAACCCAAACAATAAACAATCTACAACACACAATGACTAAATTATTTGAATGACAAACCAAAATCCGGCATTTTCCTCTACAGGTGCGAGCTTTACCAGTTAGATTAAGTTTACTGGCGGTCATTAGCGAGCTAACAGAACATTTTGCTTGACGTTAGCTCACGAAAGTCTCTCATATGTGCTCGGCAAAACGTATACCCGATCACCAACACACGGTTTCGGTTGTCATTTTGAACCTGAGCTCGGTGACAATATGACAGACAGAACCGAAACTGTACCCCAAACTAGATGACAAACGCTTAACATCAGACGCTAGTTACCGGCTAACGCAAGGCCGCATATATCAGCATTTCAACCTGGGTAATGTCCCCATCGTTAACTGGCCAAATGTAACACCAGTCCGGGATGATAACAATTTAGCTTCACCACCGGCAGCGAGGAGAATTTCGCAGCTCGGCATTAGCTGATGCTACCTTCGGCAAGCGCGACAGAAACGAGAACTTTGCTTACACTGAAATGTTTCCCACATTTGTTTCCCAGCATAGTAGCTCACAGTTAGCATTAGCTGCCCAGCTTGCCTCATATCCTCCTCCGAGAGGCATTCAGCTGCAGGCCCGGAGAAGCAGCACCTCTAGCTTGACGGAAGAGCCCATTGCTCGACGGAAGCCCCCCTCACATGACGGAAGTGACGTTATTCAAACAAAAAAAACAAAACAAAACAAAACACGATTGTATATTGTGTTCACTTTAAAATTGCTATGTCACTCCGAAACAATGATCGCATATTATACGTGTGTGGATGTATGGTGAATTACAGCCTTAAAAGTAATAACTGTGTGACGGAAGTGACTTAATATGAGATGCAGTATCGGTAGGGAAGAAGGAGCGCTGCAAATCTGTAAGGTGATCTTGTACAGTCAAAATGATACCGATTTGGCATTAGAAAACGCATTGACTGTCTTAATTAATAATTAGTAATGATCATGACGACTAATTCATCTAACAATAATAGTTAGTTGTGACTCACCTTGTCCTGCTGATCTTCTAATGTGCTACTTATGAGCAACTAAGACAGGAAGTTGCACACGCACTAAAATAAAGCCGAATAAAGTTTTGGCTCCAACATATTCAAAGACAAACACAAAGGAGGAAGCGGTACAAAAACAAACAAACAAAAAAAAAAAATGTAATAAAGTATTTTCCTCAAAACCTCACCACGTGTACTAAGATAAAACCCAACTGACATTTTTCAAACTCAGGCGATCAGACATAAATCAAACTATGTGGCAGATGCATTTGAGATAACCTGTCTGAGATTTTGGATAAACAGACGAAGAATGACCATGACGGCAGCTGTCATCTGGGCTCGTCCTGTCACGGCTGTTTTGTTGATTTGCTCTCATGACATCTCAGCCGGGCTCAGCAGTGCCTCTTTGAGGTTTCCTTGTGCACCCTTCTTGATATTCAGTGTCAGCCTGGATCAGACCTCACCTGTGTCAGAGCTGAACTGACACCACACCTCAGTCAGCTCACAAGATCACCACCCCCTCCAAGCATCACTCTCGGTGCACACGGGCTAATGGGACGGGTGACCCTGCTGCCTCCAAAATAAAATCTCTCTACACTTTTGTCTTGTGCAGTGAAGCTCATCTGCTCTTGAAGAACAATTGATGGGGTGCTTTGGTGTTGGATGTGACAGCCTATACATCACGTCACTTTGCTGTTCAGTCTTATGTGGACCGCTGCCATCCTTCAGTTCCCAATGCTCTCAGCAGGGGGAGTGAAACAACACAAAACCCTCTTTAAAGCCTCACACTGCAGAGCACTATTTTTTATTTCAGGCGATGCGCAAGATGAACGTGCAGATGTAAAGTTCATTGCGCATAACGATCACATTAATGATCAAATCAGCAGGTCTTTAGAGAAATTTGAAGTGAGAGCTGTGGTGCAAAAGAAAAAATAGATTCAAAATATTAATGTGTTTCACACAGTTTAACAGACTGGAAATACCACTGTTGATATGCTCAGCTACTCCGTGACGATGGATGCACTGTACTAACGCAGCTTACCAAGAAGCAATTTATCTTTGCAAATTCTATGCTGGAGAAATAGGAACACGAGAAAACCAATCTCAAGGTGCACATCAAGCTTCTAAGTGTAAAAAAAAAAAGTGTAAAAATATTCACAAAGAAATCAACTTCAGCTTGTCCAAGGTTTCCAGAAACATAAAAGAGCATTTGATCGTTTGGGTTATTAAAAAAAAAAAAATGAGTCTGTGTGCTTGGAGGTACAGGACGTTTCTGAGCAATACATGTATTTCAATTGGATTTCAGTGTTGACATTTGTTATGAATTTCATAAAAAAAAAAAATAATCAAAATTGTACTGCTGAATATTCCCTCTTAATGATATAATTATACAACCTTGGATTTAGGTCACACCCCAAATGCTGTCTTAATGACATTAACAGAGTCTCAAATGTCTACATACCACGCAACTGTTTAACCATATACCTTCACTAAACCGTAGCTGCGGTGGAAAATACACTTTAACGTTCCATTTTGCCTTAAATAGTGGACATCCAGGCATTGCCAACACATCAGAATGCAACACTCGCAAGAGACCGAGTAAGGCAGCGAGGGTAGATGATGATGAAACCTGGGTGTAAGAAACATAAAAAAAAAAGCATCATCATAACCTGCAATTTGTGTGAAACTCTGTGTCTTCATGTTCAACATGCTAACCTATCCTGTTAGCTAAGCGTGGCATGATACAAGCATCACACTGAATTCATTATCTCCCTCACCCCAACAGCAGTGACTTTATCCACTGACAGGCTGATGTCATTGCTAAAATCTCAAGGAAGCGAAACTGTCCACTGTCTTTCACATAGGCAGTCATACCATGTGTGCAATAAATTCCTATATTACGTGCAATAATGAACCTATAAATGCTTTTGAGACTGGTGACCCATACTATTATTGCTATTTTCATGGCTCTTGAATACATTTATAATGTAATGTGTAATATTGTGTTACCAAATTGCAAACATTAGGCATGATTGTTCAACTGCAATGAGTTTGATGACTACCAAATGCTACTATTATGATTTTCTTTATTAGGCTATTTATAGTTGAATATGTACCTGATGGTCAGGTGTTGATTGTTTTTCAACCACTATGTTGTAACGCTGTGCATTATTCAGTGAGCACCGTGGGCATGGAGAGAACAAAATGCTTTTTTATACACACTCACCAATCACTTTATCCGCTTCACTTTGCCAGACTCTGCTGGACCCCCTTCTACAGAGCGTCCGGTTTTCTTTGTAGCGTAAAGAGAGATTTTTGACCATATTGACGAAACAGCATTGCACAGTCGTTGCAGATTTGCTGGCTTTTATGATGCAAATCTCCCATTTCCACTACCGCGTGCCAAATGTGCCTCATTGGATGGAGATCTGGTGACTGCAGGGGCCATGTGAGTACAGTGAAGTTGTGTTCAAAATAACATTTTGAGATCATTTAAGCTTTGCGACAGGATGCGTTGTCCTGCTGCCAGAATCCATCAGAAGATTCTACCCTGTGGCCACAAACAGATGGACGTGGTCAGCAGCGGCGCTCGGGTAGTGTGTTTAAATGATGTCAAGTGTGCAGAGAAAATTCCCACAAGAAACCCACAGCACTGATACAAAATGGGTCTATGTCCTCTAACCCTACAATCAAAATGTCACGGAAGACACTGCGTCTTTGCAGGCCACAACGTGTTTCCAATTTTCTGTTGTGCAAGTTCTGTGTGTCAGCTGCAAATTGCATCCTCCTGTTCCTTTTCTTAGATGTCAGGGGGGACAACCACAGTGTTGCTTCTTGGCTGCTATATGGCCCATCTTTCTCAAAGTTTGATGGGTTTTTGCTTTCAGTGCTGGTCTTCTGCACGACTTCAGCGCTAGTAACGAGTTACTGTTGCCTTGAGTTTGTCCTTTCTCCTTTGGCCACTGACATGGACAAGATATTTTACCAAGAGAACTGCTGCCCACTACGTATCCTCCAGTTTTCAGACCACTCTGTGCAAATGGTAGACGGCTGTGCCTGAAAATCCCTGAAGATCAGCAGTTTCTGAAATATTCAGAGCCGCATGTCTGGCACCAAAAAACCATGCAACACTCAAAACCACTTGAATCACCTTTCCTCCCCATTCTGATGTTCGCTTTGAACTGCAGCAGGTTGTCCTGGAGTGTGTGGAGGGAATCAAGCTTTCAAGCCTGTTTTCAAATATCAAAGTCCCCGTAAATCGAAATAAATCACCACACACGACAAGGATGTACAAAGTATATAATCAAGTGTATTTTCATCTTTATCACGTTCTGTACACATATTAAGATCCATTTCACATGAACACTATACAATAGCAATGAGTGAGGAATGGAGTATGTTCCGAGCGTTGAGCAGCTCGGGCTGAATGGCACTTTCATAAAAAAGAAGGAGAAATCACAGAGCATGAATAAGTAAAATGTAGACATAACACAGAGAATGGCTTTATATTTTCAGATCCATTGAGTAAGAGATTCAGCACATATAAAATGCACAATGCAACAAAACAAAACATTTGTTTGTTCCATCGCTGTGTTTTCTCTGCATAATCTGAAACTGTAAATTTAGCATAAAAGAGAGAGAGAGAAAAAAAAAAACCCATCAGCAGCTATCAGAGGAAAGTGACCCCCTTGTCTGGACTGAAGAAAAAGGCCATCTAAAATGTAACGTGTTAAGAGGAGTGGTAACAAGATACATTGAAATATCAGAGAAATAGCAATACATTTCACAACCTTCAATTATTCATTTTATCGTCTTTTAGTAACTGATAGAAAAGAAAAAACAATACATGTTTGGCTGCTTTACAAGGAATACCTATGTCTCAAGGATATGTTCACATTGTGTGTGTGCTTCTGAATCATCCCATGACAGTTTTGGAGGAAAAAGATCCAGCCTCGGGCTGAGTGCTCCTCTGTTTTGTTTTGCTTTTGTTTTTTTTCCTCCCGAGAGGACAAACTTCCTCAGAATATAATTTTGTGTCCCCCAACAAAAATCCTGTGATGCTGGGGCTGCGGCGGTTTAGATGTCGTGGTTAAAGCGGTGTGCGGGGCGGGGCGCTGCGTCCTCTTCATAACGGATGCCCTGCATACACGGTGCTTTTTTTTTTTTTTTTTTTCAATCGGCTAACCTCTATATGTACATACAAGCAATGTTCACGGATGAGATACCTTCACAGGGTGTAGACTGACTTGTTCACGATTATCCCTACATGGAACTCCATGGCAAGGTAAGTAATTCTGTCCGACCCGTCCCCCGCTCTGCGTTCCAAGGCCAGAGTATGCTGAGTGGTTTAATATCCCTTTTAAGATGCCATATTTAGGCTAAATATCATGCTTCGTTTATGCACCAGCAGCATAATACCGTCTCTTGTGATGGACTGACTGAAACCATGTAACAGAACTTGGAGGCTGCAGAGACAATGTGGCATCTGAATAGAGAGGCTCTTGCTTTTTCAGAGTAGTCATAATCACTGGGGTGCTTTCTGCTCATTTACCATAAAATTCAATAACTGGCCCGGTTCTGCCTCATATATCATAATGGGGACTTGAGATAGAGCATGACAAAGAAGTACAAAGAAAACATTTAAGCAAATCTGTCCCGATGTTCTCAGCACTTTCGTCACTGTACCATGCTATATACAAAGCCAACGTGGATGTGCCGCTCCCTAGCTTGTTTAGAAAAAAACAAAACAAATAACAAAATAAACAATGAAAAAGGAATGGACAGAGAGTTGGTGTATGCAGACCGAGCGCGTGCCGCGACACGACGGATGAGTCAGAGCTTGCGTCGCACATGAGTTTGTCTCTGATACGAGCTCGACTCCCGAGAGAAATGTAGCTGGCAAAAAGCAAGATTGGTGCAGTTCCTTTTTTTTCCTTTTTTTCTGTGTGTGATGTGTCTGTGAAACTTCTGGGGATGGGTGACCCGACATGGGAGAGAAACATGAAAGCATCCCCGCTCATCCTCTCTTCTCACGCCACATCGGCCCACGTCGCTCTCAGACGTAATATTCTTTGTCCTTGTTCTTTTTGCCCTTTGTGACTGCCTTGGCCACAGAGGCTGTGACTGTGCTTTTGTCCTTGACCACTGCGCCGTTGCCCTCCACAGTGGAACTGTTGGCAAACGTGTGGCTCTGCTCTGTCTGGTAGGAGCCCTCGTCCCGGTTGCGGTACTTGTACATGGCGTAGAGGAGGATAAGAATGCAGAGAGCAGCAGCAGCCACAATGCCAACCACCATCCCCGTGGTGCTACTGGACTCCCTGATCACCTCCACGGCACCAGGTAGGCTCTTTTCATCTGAGGCTGTGGGGTTGGCTGTGGGCACATGGGGAAAATTGGGGGGGTAAGTTAGTCCCGGCGTGTTTCGGGAGGATGGAGGAGCAGGGGGCAGAAGCACCTGGTCGCGGGTGTTCATTTTGCCTGCGGGGATGTGGAGCTGGTCAGGGTTGGTGGTGGGAACATAAGGAGGTAAGGGGCGGGGTTTCTGGACGCCACCCTCACCAGCGGTGGGGGGTGGGGGAAGGACTGTCCTGTCAGTGACCAGGGGGGAGTTATTACTGTAAAAGTCCTCGTCATCCGATTCCGTCATCTCCCCAGAGCCGAAGGCCGAGACCTCCACAGGGTCACCACAGTCCTCCTGGTCCGGGGGGCAGGAATGGTGAGGAGGGAGAATCAGGGACTCTTTGGTGGTTTCGAGAGGGGACAGGAGGGTGGGAGGAGGAGGGATGACGGGGTAACGGGTAGCGATGGAGGGAGGCTCAAGGGAATCCACTGTTATAAAAGGCAAGACTAATTCACCTAGGAAGAAGAACAGAGATGGTAGGGGATCCTAAATTAGAACAGCCATACACAATCACATTCCGCAAGAGAACTTGCGCTCATTAAATCGCAGGCACAATCTGGTAATTATATCAGAGTGAGGAATTATACTGGCGCTGGCTGACGTGCAACATTACGATGATTACCCTGATCTATAAGACAAGCTTATTTATATCAACATTTGGCAAAGGCAATTTGGCAGGACTGAGCAATATATGCATCTATGGGTGACCACAGTAACAAACACATCCTTTTTATGGCGTGTAGAACAAGAACGCTGGAGAGCTCACATGAGACACACAGACAAAACAATGCCGTGGCTACAACCAAACAGAGCACGTGACAGACACAGCATGTGAGAGGGGTTTACATCTGGAAGCAGGCAGCTCGGGGGTTGACAGGAGAGATCACAGACAGGTTAGCCGAGTTCACGTTACACATGTGGCATGACGGCAGCTTCGCAGACACGTAGAAGTAACTGGGATCACGTGGCCAACAAGTTGCGCGTTCAAAAAATAAACGGCTGGATGCACAGTGTGGTATACATGACCTCGTATTTTAGGCGTGGGTTGCTTAATGACGCCCTCTGTTGGTAATTAAGGCATGCATAATGAGAGGAGCCTTTAGCGTTAAGGTCCACGGCTTGTTGCTGTCACAAGCCGGATCCAGCGTCTACTGTCCTCCGCTCCTAATGACCGCAGCGTACCGAAGATGTCCTAGCGTCTCTCTAATGAGCTATAGACTCAGCTTAGAAGCTCATGCACAGGACGGACTGACGGTTGGCTGTGTGAGAACGATCCGAACGGGGCAGATGTTTGACATGAGCCGGCAATAAATGAGCATTTGAAAGTGCGGTGGTGAAGAAACAAGAAAGTGGAAAGTGCGAGACTAATGACGGCTGAAGGGCAACACCGCCAGCGAATGGATCGGAGCTCGACTATTATCCTCTCGTCTTTTCCCTCTTCTCAAACGCTTGAACCCACCTGTTCCCGGCTCGCACTCTTCGAGGTCCTCGTCATCACTCGGACATTCGGCTGATGCTACCAAGATATCGTCAGAATTCTGCGGCTGAGGTGGAAAGACGGGAGAGAATGGGTTGTTTAACATCAAACACGCTGGAGAATGTTTCCGGTGTCTGCATCGAAGCTCATTTTATCTGCTGATTGCTTTTGCTGAGAACAAACTGAACAGATTTCTGCCTCGCTGGTGCTTTAGCACAGCGCAACTCTTCCTTTTAAATGAATTGTAAAGCCAACAAATGGGGAAAAAAGTGTTTCTGCCTCCGTGTGTGTAAACAACAAAAATACAGAACAAGTAAATTCCCAGGAAAATACAGATGGAACGAATACCCTGATGATATGTTTGCATTTACGTGCTTGATTATCACGCTTTAGTTTGACTGAATTGCATTTCAGGACGGCGTTGTACCGAAGGCCTGAGCAGAGTGATGAACAGAGAGATCACTAATGGATTACTTGGACAAATTGAATGCAATCTGAGGGAACTGGACAAATAAATGAAAGGAAAATGCCCTCTGTATTTTTAATTAGGGGGCTCGAGGGGGATTTTCATTGTAAACCGAGGGAAGCTGCTGAATCTTTCCAACTTGGCAGTTCTGCAGAGTTCTGGGATGAAACCACCTTCAGTCAAAATGGTGGCTGGTTGCGTTCAGCAGACTGGTAGCAATATTGTGACTGCTTAAGGTAAAATCCTTTATGCTTTAAAATTGCGAATGACAAAGCACAAGATTTGCGCATTATCTTATTGCAACTAAACTATGTGAAGAGTTACACATGGGAATAAAATCAAATGACTTCCAGCACCTGTCTTCTTTAAATCCCGGTATTTGGATTAATGATACATAATCTCGTATTTTAGCAAAAAAAAAAAAAAAAAAAATCTGTGGTGACACCAAAGTGTGAGCCTCAACAATTTAGGACATCCCCTCCCTGATCTCTAACCTTTGAGATGCTCTCCCTCAGACTTGGCGAGCGCTGCCTGCGCGTGGTGGTGGTGGCCATGGTGGTGGTGGTCTCCATGATGGTGGTGGACATGTCGGACACGGCCAGCGGCGTGGCGGAGGTGGTGTCCGTGGTCAGCACTGCCAGCGAGTCCCCAACCAGGCGCAGGTTGCCCTCTACCCGCACGCTGGGGTCGTTCTCCGCTGCCAGCTTGAGCACCTGGAGGCCGTTGTAATACAGCCCCGAAATCTGACCCTGGAAGGGCCGGCCCTTGTCTTGGCCGCCAATCTTAATGGCTGCCTGGCTGTTAAAGATAGTCAGCTGTCTCCCTACAGTCATGACAGAGGCGTGAAGAAGGACAAGGGTTGGAAGAGGGGAGAAAAATGATGAAGCAGATGCAGACGTGTTAAAGACGGGAGAGCTTTGCAGGGCAACATCTTCAGAACCAGGAGGGTTTTAGGGAACGCTGTGTTAATCTGTTCAAAATATAAAATAACAAAATGAAAAAAAATGATTTAGATCATAGCTACAATTGGGGGGGGGGGGGAGGTTAGTTAGCAGCAGGTTTACGGGTTAGACATGCAGGTTACAACCATCAGAAGAGCTTGGCTACGTTTAAATGCCTATTTAAGTGTTTGGGTTGGAAGGAGGCCGTCTTTTGGAATTATGTTGGGTATCAGTGGGGGAATAGAGCACTTATCTATCCATTAACTTCAGAGCAGATGGCGCGAGGGGGCTTATCTCATGGCATCTTTTCTCCCAAGATGGGCAAATTATTAAAATGTGACTTTCTGTGCTTTCAGACTGCATGATGCTGAATGACAATAAAAGATAAGCATCCCGCCATCAGGGGCCACCGAGACGCGCTCTGCTCTGGGTGCTCCACCTCCTGAATGGTGCAATGACATCTGACAGCCTCGCTGTCAGCGGCTCCACTGATTTGCCGCGTTCCATCAGAGGAGGGGCACAGCAGCGCAGCAGCGTGGCCCCTCTCTTAAGAGGATACTCAAACAAGTTAATGGCTGCAAACAGTTGTCTAATTTTACAGCCTCAGAGAGCCGTTTGGAGATGGTTTCAGCCCAAAGTGGAGCGGCGGAGGAGTATTACGGCAAAATAAAGGTGGGGGAATGAGGAAGGAGGGTCATTAGGAATTATGACACAGGTTATATATTTTAAAATGTTTATTTTAGGTGGGGTTAGAGCACTCTTTAGAGAAATGTCGCACAGCATTTTACTGCTTTTTTAAGTATAGGGTTACACACAGCATCTAGTTACACACACTGGTTAAGGGGAGGGATAGAGTTAGCAAGGGTTATGCTTTTTTTTAGTTTATTGGTTTATGGTGGTTACCAAGGCGCAGCATTTCCACAAGACGTACGGATGACAAAGAATAGTTAGCCATTGTGCTTTGCCCTAAAAGAAGCTTTGAGTTCCAATCTGAGCGTTACTGCGGTCAGCAACACGTGAAGTCAATAGATATTCCAATTTTAATGTAAAAGTAGCAGTAGCTGAATTGCACATAACTAGCCAACTTGTCACCCTTGTCTTCTGGTGCTGTACCTCTCCAGAGGAAAGGTTATTTAGTTCAGTAGTTATTTCAAAAGTTAAAATTAATTAATTACTTAATTATTATTTTTTTTTTACCTTTATCGAGTAGCCACTCGTCAACTACCCGACCAAGTCTGTATGGGATTCTTTGTCTAGCAATAGCCAGTCGTTCATAATCATTGTGTCCTTCAAAGAATTTGGAGAGACAGGTTAAAGGTTAGTCTGCAAACTGAAAGATCACATGGTTAGAAACAGTGTTAGAATGGCTAACAGGTTGAAAAAGTTAACAGTTTTTACTCAGCTGTCAGTTAGAAGAAACCTGAGGTTTACTGAGTCTTACCTACTTATTACGAAAGATAGAGTTAATGCTGTTTAGAGTAAAGTTTAGGCTATTTATATGCTACACTAGTTAGTCATGTCGGCATTTGATTAAAATAAAGCAACAACTTGTCAAATATAAATACATCAATAACAATGTTGCATCAAATGTTTTGTATGAACAGTATGAAAATGAAAATTTGGATTGACTACAACAAATACATGTTGTCTTAACGTTGCACTGATGCATTCCGTAAAAACAGTCGTGACACACTTTAGATTGCTGAGGTCTTCCCCCAACTCAGATACAAGAAATTTAAATTGTTGCATCGAACACAGGCACCGTCCTCTGCTGGACTCTGTGGGTAAAGGTTTCCAATTAAAGGAAAAAAAGGAAATGTACATCAAGCCATGCCAACTAGAACATGGTCGAGAGGGGCAGTGAATGCTCTGTAGAACTGGGCCGAGTGAAGGCGGCCACACAGGAACTCGCAAGACCATATTGTCCATTTTAAAAAGTGATCTTTTGCCTGGCAGCACATGTCAAAGCTATTTGTTCTGGTTGCTGGGTGGGTTTGCGCTCTCACCATAAATCTATCTACAGCCTCAAGGTTCGAGTGAAATCGAGCCGAGACGACGTCTTCCGGGCAGCCTTGTCTCGGCTGTTTTGTTCTGCATCAGAGTACAATTGTTGTCGCGTTCACAGAGCGGATGGCCAAGTGAACTGAGCCAGTGGGGAAACCTTGGAACGACATCACGGCATTCCGATCCAGGTGTGAGAGCAGCCCAAAGATTTCTTAGACAGCACCGGCAATTAACAGTAGGCTCCAAAAGAGGACTTTGCCTGTGTTCTTAAAAGTGGCAATATAATATTCTAACCTTTAGTTCACAATGCAGCAGTAAAGCACTGGATAGAAATCCACTGATGCTGTTCAACTACTTCATCAGAACCAGTTAGAGAAAATGCTGTTTTCTAGTGGGGAAGACGTCAGCTCTCCATCTTAGGCATGCAAACACAGAAAAGTCATGTGATGATTTGAATTATTGCAGGAAATATACTGTTTGGCCTGAACCACCAAAGTCCAGTAAATGTAAAATTCACTAGTGGTTTTTAGTAAATTTAGCTTGAAATATAACATTGTTAATAAGCTACATTAGTTGCCAATTCGATAATATTGAATAATGAATTCTTACCGGCATTAAAAACAACTTTTTTTTTAGTGCAGTCGAGCCACCTGAAAATATGCGCTACAAACTACATATTGCACAATCACAGAATCATGTGACTGTGACATGACATTGTAAAAAAAAAAAGCTAGAAATTACAGTGCGACATAACGAAAAAGGCAAAACACAGGGCAAAGCAGGCCTTCGCTCCCGCAGTATTATTTCATGTTGCACTGTTCAAGGGTAAAGCCATGCATGGTAAAGTCTGTTTCTTTATTCCATGCAGCTTTAACGTCCTTTGGTTCATCAATATTGAAACTACGCCAAAAGAAAATCTATTCTTTATTCAGCTGCTGTTTATGTGCATCGAATAACCCTAACAGAAAATGATTTACTGAAGAATAGATATATAAGATAATACTTATCACATGTGTAACAGAGACAAATGTCACAGCCACTTAAAATAACCTCACAATACAAGGACATAGTCCAGCCCTCTAAAATGTTGCATTAATTGTATTTATAAATATATAAATGTCATACTTATGAAAGAAAGATCAATAAAGCTTGTCTCCCTTCCACAGCTGTCGGTCAGACCTGGCAACACCAACAGCAGCAGCTGACGAGAACCCTGTCTATTACTCTGCAGTTTGGAACGCAGATTGAGGCAAATATAGCCATTTCAGATTATTGCACTGTTTAGCCTGTATGGAAGGACCACTTATAGAGGGGAGGCGAGTTAATGCCAAACCGCTAAAATAGCAACGCTGGAACGATAAGATCGACAAATTAAAATGAGCCACTGGGCAAATTTCCAATTGCAATTTTTTTTATTTTTGTTTAATTTTTTTTGCAAACAGTACATTTCCACTTGTTTGATATGCAGACATGCGATCCGCTGCAGCTGATTGGGTGCGTGTTGGTAACAGACCCATGGTTCGCCGGCAGGGCTAACTTACCTGGCGGGTAACGCTCAATGACCGGATGGTTGTCCACCTGGAGGGTGGCGTTGCCGCCACTGCGTGTGAAGCGGACAACGTGGTACTTGCCGTCATTTACTGTGACGGCGGGCTCGTCGATGGTGATGTCGTCCGTCCCCACGTTGAAAATGACGCCAATTTTGCCTTGGTCCTGCAGGTGAGAGAGACCAAAGCAGACGGACGTCGCATTAAAGTTTTGCACCGTGTGACGTTTGACAGACGACCGGTTACAGGAAAAAAAAATGGTCACAAAACCATTTTAACACACGCATAGCGAACGTCCAATTCCACAGAGCAGTGTTGTAGCACCGGAGGTTGGTCTTGGTCTCCAGACCACTATTCAAGGGTCTCGGTCTGGTCTCAGACCCTAAGGTATTTTTACTGGGTCTGGTCTCGGTCTCGGTCTGGACAGACTGGGGATTTTTGATCCAGACCTGTCGAGACTCAGCCAACACTGTAATGACACGATAATAACTGAAAAGAATTCAGCTGCTGCCGTTTTAAGCTCTGTTGGTGACACCCACAGTGAAACCCTGCCCTCTTATTCCTAGTTCATTTATTTTCTAATTTTATGGAGCAAAGTTGTTTTTTTGAAAATGGCTCAAAATAGTTGGCAAAGCAGCAAAATGTTCAAGAAAATTATTAAAAGCCACCTTGCTGAAAAGAGACTTTGCTGTTTCATTTAGAAGCAAACTTGCATTTAAAAAAAGATTCTGGTGTTTTTTTTTCTGTTTAGTTGTCATATTTCTTTGATATGTAAAGTCTTGGTCTTGGCTGGTGCCGTCTTGACTACAACACTACCACAGAGTCTTTCTCATACAGTTTTATGCTTCACTCATGAAGCCCTCAGGCTACGTAGACTAAACATGCTAATGTAGTGGTCATGTGACACCCACGTCATTAAAATCTGATGTGACCTCTTTGTCACAATAGAAATTACAGGCATTTCGTCACTTTCCTTCCTCCTCTGACCCCCTCCACATGAGGTACTCTTGTTTTAATTTAGTTTGTATATTTTACAAACACCAAGTCTAAAAAAAAAGAGTCAACAAAAATTAGCTTACCATGAAATTCCCAAAAGAACACTAACGAAACATGACCTTTTTTTCCTGGCATTGAGGCATAGAATAAAAAGAAAAAACACCAGAAGCTTGTTTACAACGTATCACACAGTATATCCTAAAGGTTCTTCACGAGTGCGTTGAACAACATGAGCTTTGAAATCACAACAGACTGCGGAATCCAACAATAGCGGTCGGTGCGCTGCGATGCTCTCCGGTGTTTGGCATTCGTGTCAACCACTTTCCCTCCCATTGGCAAGCGTGGCTCGATGAGGAAAATAATGATGCAATCCCCGGGACGTTGCACTGCAGGGTAAACACACTCTATTTGATATTTATTGGATGAGTCCGACGAGCGAGAAGTTCAAACCAAAATAATCTGGGCAAAGCACTGGAAACCCAGACGGGCTTTATCCTCCTAATGTCTGGAGGAGCAAAGTGAGGTTAAACTCGGCCAAATTCCTGGAGTCTGAGCTCCGTTCCAAGTGGCAGAACGATATCTCTTCTGGAATGGACAGAATTCTTTAGGGCTGAGCACCGTCCCCCCTCTGCAAGCAGCTCAGGTTCCCTGATGTGGATTAATCTTGACAGAATTCTGCTGCTTTTCTTCTTGCTTGACCAACTTCTTTCCCTCTGAGCCACGTCTGGCTCCTGCCAACCTACCCTGAAAGATCAGAATCTGCTTCCCCGGCCCGCCCTTGGATCCCGCCCGAGGAAGACGAAGCATCAGAATTAAAAGTGTCTGAAGTTCCCCTCCGAGCAACACAAGGTTGCTGTAATAAGGAGCAGCGGCCGAGTTCACACAGTGAACCCGGTGACGCTCTCGGCCGACTCGGAGCTGTGTGGAGAGTTTATCGACCACCTCTGTGTAGCGTACAAGATATTATATACGCCTGGAGATGATATGCAACAGCAGAGGCCTTTAGTGCTCAATTAACACGGGGTCGTTACTGCACAACAGCGTGTTGTGCACGTAGCTCAACCCCCATTAACATTATGTAACATTAATAATAAGAAACCTTCAGGCAGCAGCAGCAGCAACAGCAGCAGCAGCAGCTTCCTCCCATATCATTTTTTTGTACCCTCCCAGGACTCTGCAGGTTGATATTCAAACACCACAGCAGCTGGCAGCACCGCATCACACCTTCAGCTGAGCGGGAGAGTAAACAGAGGAATTGGCCGGCGTAGTGCTTTATTGAAATGAAAATCCTGCAGGCTGCCGGCCCTGCATGGCTCACCGTGTGTGTTCACAATATTTACTGGCCGACTGCTCGTGATTCACAGTTTGTCTTGCGTCCCAGTGTTTTTCGGCGCCGTCACGGGCCGGACCGTCGCGGACGAGCCCGTCCGTGGCGTGTGACATCTAATCTACTGGAAGCGATCGTCCTCCCGTTCTCCAGAGCCAACATGCAAACACAGGGTCGCGCAGCAGAGGGGGGGAGAAATTCTAATTTAGGCTTGGGACGGAAGCTTTCTTGGCTTCGCCGTGGCCGCCAACCGTCTCAGTGAAAACCTCTGAGCTCCGCTGCCTCCCTCTCATCTCCTGATGCTCCTCTTGATTTGCAATCATTATTCATTTGAATGTAATTCTGCCTCACACAGTTGGGCGTTGAACACGACGTGTCTCCAGAGAGACGTCGAAAATAGTTTTATTAGTGTGTATTTAACAGAACCGGCTCTCACTTTATGCATTTTGGTTCATTACAGAGAATAAGTGATGCTCCATCGCTGCCATCACCGCAGCCTGGACTGTTTGTTTTCTGGCGTCACATGATTTCAACCAGCGAAAATATTTTCCTCCAAACTCCCACTCGCAGTAAACACAACCTCAGCCTTCCCCACTGCCTCCTGCCTCTTCTCGTCCCCCTTTCTTTTTGCTTTCTCTGCCACCTCTAAATGCGCCTTAAGGCTGGACCCTCACATCTTTGTCAAAGTCTCCCAGCTGTGGTGAAAGCCTTTTCCTTCAGGCGCTCCTTGTTTCCAGCAGAGCTCGCAGTGGGGCGACGTGGCTGCGGCCTCCTATGCTTCACATTAGAGGCAAACGAGGGGGCATTTGCCAAGATTCATCTTTGATGAGACTGAAAGAGAAAACTTGCCGCGGTGACGACAAACCTCCTTAGATGAGACGCAGCTGAACATCCAGTTTGTTGCTTTGTTCTTTAATAGCTCATTGACTGGACGGAGGACGGCGTCTTCAAGGATCACTCGCTATTTTGGGTGTTTTTTTTTTTTTTGTTGGATTCTTCAGAGACAGGAGGTTTTTTTTCTTTGTTCGACAGCATTAGCAGCCGAGTCACTTGTCATGTGTTCCCGCAGGAATAAGACATTGCTTGTTGGCCGCACGACACACAGTAATCGACGTGTTGAGCTCGAATAAAAGAAACACAGTAAATAGGAAGCGCTACAAACGCTTTTGAATCCAATGCTTTTCAACAATGTTTCTCTCTTGAAAGTTGTGTGTTTGGATGACAGTGACAGAAAGAACTGGTTTCCTGAATCATAATGTGATCTATTTTCTAATTCTTCTGAACTGCATGTAATTTAATTCCCAAATGATCAAAAGCCACTGCTTTGCATAAAGTGTCTTTTTACCGTACAACCTCCTGAAATGCAGATTTCATTTGCAGACAGGAATTTGTAGTACAACGTTCAAAGGCTTTGCACTTGTCAATCACAAAAAAGCAGGTTGAAGCCTCCAGCGTCAAAATGTAGCATCAAGAAGACGAGCAGAGACCATCTGATTCGTTCAAAACGCCTCTGTTTTCCTCTCATCTTCATCCTTGTGCATCTTTAACTCAAACAATTTGCTCAAGCTCAAATGTCTGACAAAAATCACTGTCATCATCTGACCTCTTTAGGACTGATGTAACTGTTGTTATTTGACACATTTAATGTATTGTTTGATCTTGTTGTTGCTCATTAAAAATCTGAACGTTTTAAAACATCCCTCGAATGTAACACACTGTTGCTTGGGACTTTTTTCTTTTGGTGGTTTAGGCAAATGATTTATTTATTTATTTTGATGAGTCTGTGTGTGTGTGTGGAGGTAGATGGAAGTTGGAGACTTGCTGTTTTTGATAAAAAAAAAAAAAAAAGAAAGGCGCAAAAAACCCAAGTGCAATCTGGTGCTGCTGCATTTGGAGTGGAAACAAATTCAGCGAACATCTGGCGGACTGAGCCTCATCCTTACTTTGATTGACGTATTTGTTAATTAAAAAAAAACAAAAACACAAAAACACAACACAACTTAAAATTGCTCTGCATTACTTATAAGACAGTTTCTTAGGAGAAAGTCTTACAGTTTTGTGAAAGTCCAGGCATCCTGCCTTCAACGCCATGAAAAAATAGATTTAAAGAAAAACTTTTACGGTTATTCTGAAGTCACAGAAATCCCTGCAGCACCATCATCCCTCTTAAATCATTTGCTTCTTTTACTATCATCCGTCTCCCCTGTGTCTAATTTCAACCATCCCTCCACTCTATTCACCTGCTTTTCATTGACTTTCGCTCATCTATGTCAAAAGTCAGTAAATGATCAACATCTTATGTGCTCAGAGGTGAAATAAATAATACATATAATAGAATGACCAGAAGATTTTGAATTAAGTCTCTGCTATGCAAGATGAGTTACAGGAAAAAAGCTACTTGCCCCCTCCAATGCCTCCACCCCCCCCCCCCCCCCCGCCCTTCCATCGTTCATTTTTATCCACGATAGCCTGAGCAGTAATGAGGTGTCAAAGTTAGCAATCTGTCAAAGTGCAGGGACTTGGCACAAGACGTCTTTTCAGCTGGCTTTGCATTTAGCAGCAACAGTCCTGAGGAGGCTGGCAAGGTCCCTTTTCAGGAAAAGAAAACTGGAATGCAATTAAAGTGAGTGAGTTCAATAAACATCTCAAAGAGGATTCTCTTTTCTTTTCTTTTTCCCTGGCACCCGGTGAGTCTGGAAAACTGTCAAGTAGTGCAGGATTTCATTTCTCCCGGAGAGGCTAGCGGACGCGAGTGAGTGGGCTGCGGGTTAACGACATGATCAACTTTCATCTCCTAAATTAATCAAATGTTTTGCACGTCTGAATAACAAATGAGTCCATCCATCTGGAGAAAAAGGTGCAACGGAGCGAGCGGTACAGAAAACAGCGGTAAACAGAACAAAGACGAGTGGGCTTGAGGTTGTCTTGACTTTGAGATGCGGTGATTTTTTTCCTCTCCTGTCTTTCAGTTGATTAAAAAACCTCACGCTTCCCTAATAATGATGTTCTTCTCTGTTTCCAGGCAGAGAGGACGCGGCGCCGAGACTCGGAGCGAGACTCCAGCCGTGATTTTTGCCATGTGCAGTGGCAACAGGTGTGATTTTAATTATTACGCCGCTCACAGACGTGTGACAGACGCCCCTCCCCCTCCCTCCACCTCCTCCTCTGGTCTTCATCACGGCACATCTGCCCTGCGGCTGCATGCTAAAAAGGCTGATTCCCCTGCAGGAAAGACACAGTTGCTGGCAGCTGCTGAGGAGTCACTTTGTTCCACTGGCAGTCACACGTGTTCATCACCAGAGAACATCTCTCCGTCCACCAACTTATGCCCCGCAACATCTCTGTCACCGCCACTAAATTCATCTCTTTCTATTTTATCTCACTATTTGAGCCCAGACGTCATTAACCGGTGACTCAGACCAGCTGCGGCAAACACTGCTTCACGTTTGCTGTCAATGCCAGGACGACTGCAGGGAAAAACAAGCAAACAAACAAACTGTGCTTTCAAATGAAGGATCCTTTTTTTGATTCCAGCACAGCGTTCATCAGGATATCTCGGAAAATGGAAATGGAGACTCGATTGTGACGGGTGTGCGAGCCTGTGTGTGCGAGTTCTTGGAAAAATAAGAACTACACTGATTTGAATTAAACATCAATGAATTAAATAGCATTAGCTTATTGTTAGCTGTGGCCATGAGAGCCACTGAGGAAGTTTATTCATAGACCTAACTCTAAAGCAAACCACAGCTATTCCATGTCATTTGAATTTTGTCACAAACATATCTGATCCCCGCATGTAATTTACTAGCGCGTTAACACCTGCAAAAAAATGCAAACGGGAGGAAGTTCTGACTTTTTGTGACTTTCCTCCAGTGGAGCAGCACGGTGCCACCAAGAAGCCGTGTGACTGCAGTACTCACTATGTGCAGCTGCAGATAGTCTCCGAGCCCATGGGTGCTCTCCACTCGCACCAAGATGGCGTCCTTCTGCTGAGTGCTGAAGCCCACGGCCAGCCGGTCGGCTCGGGTGCTGGGCCGCTCATTGGCCGCCCAGGTGAACGTGATGAGCGCCCCCCCCTTTCCGAAGATGTAAGTGGTCCCAGCTGTAGGAGGAGACACAGCGAGAAATTGCAGTCAGAAACAATAGAGGGCACCTTCTGTTGCAGACACGCAGGTTTTCCTCTGACTCGCTCAGACGGAAGAATCCAACTCTCCTGGCGTTATTTCCAGTGTCTTTAAGCAGCGTCTCCAGCATCAAGATGAAACTCCACCCGCCTTCAACCCACGGCCATTTTTAGGCGCTCTCTTCCCCACTGAGAGCAACGCAGCAGGCAGGGAGAAACCCGGACCAGGGAAGGAAGGAGGCATCAGTCCCCTCTCCTTTAGAGGTCCAGTGTGTGCCATTATTAAGGGAGCCCGCCTGACACCGTGTTTCACATTTAGTTCACTGTCAGACGGGCTTCCTTAAAAAATGACGGTGCAAGAAGGCAGCTAAGCAGGAGGAACACCCTTATTGTTCTATGTATAATATTATATATATATATATATATAAATATATACATATACATGTATGAGAATGGTTCTGAGGGTTGGGAAACCAAATTAATTTAATCGTACTGTGAGTATACACGATTATTAATGTATTTATGGGCAGTATGTTAAGCTTACCAATATAAAAATCGCAAATCAAGCACAATTTTACACACTGGACCTTTAAATCATTGAAATCATATTTAAGCAGCCTGATTTACAGAACATGGTGAGGCTTTACATTCTCAGATGCAAACTGATGCCAATAATTCAGAATTCCGCGCCACAATCTCTCGGCTTCATTATTCCACGACTCAATGCAGCAAATATGAAGCTCTTTAAAATTCCCCCACACAAAAAGAAAAGTACCAAAAATTTGCGATAGAATAAAGTACTCATGTCAAAGGATTAAGTGTCCAAAATCAAGACAGACTGAGATCCTCATCGGAATGATTTCATCTTTGTCATGAAAAAGCTTCTTTGACGCACATATAAAAAAAAATTATATGTAAAATGAAAAAAACAATCCTCATCCTCATCATTCATCCTCGCCTCATGTTCATGTGTGAGTTTGCCGTTGACCATGACGTAGAGGTGCTCCTGTAGGTAAGCGCTGCCGTCTCTGGAGATGGCATGCAGGCCCGTCTTGGGATACCCCAGAGAAACACCCACCCATCCCAGAACCATCAAACCACGAGAGACACCATTCAATGACGTACAGCATCCCGCAGCCCAGCTTCAGTCCGTCCATGACGGCCGTGGTCTCGGCCTGCTGGTGTATTAGCTAACATATGCAGGTGATTGATGTGATGCTCAGAAAGCACAGGTCTGCAGCAGACTCAAACAACGCTCGCTCACGCAGTGGGAAAAAGGTGCGCAGGAAGGCTGCAGGCACTCAGAGTGACGCCCGTCTCCTGGGTGATAATTAAGACTTTGTCCTGATGAAAAAACTCAGAAGGTCCAAACAGCACCCCCCCCACCTGGTCAACGTTTGCCACTGACGTTAATCCGGCTTCTGCCGTGGTTCCATGTCGCCCGGTGCGACTGGTTGGAGTGGTAAAAAGAAATCGTCGAGCCTCCACAGCCTGCGGTGATGAAACGCAGGCAACGCGGTCCGACACCTGAAACCTGAGCATTCTCATTCTCTTAAGAACTGCTATTTTTCTGTTCTCGAGAGGAGCGCGGCGAAAACACTCCAGATAAAAATGCTGCCTCCGTGTCGAACAGTGTCTGTGATGACTGGAGCACTCTGCCGCTCGCTTTAATGGGCACTCAGCGCAAAGGCTTCTCATTAGCGGGAACTAACTGCTCGCCGGCTTTCTTAACACTAAACACACGGGCAACTTAAGAACACCTTGTATTGACATTGGATTTAATTAAAAGGGCGAGCTCCCTGACAAGTGCTACTTTTCAAACCATATCATCATTAAGGAAACTTTAATTATCAAACCCGGATTTTGTGGTCAAGATGTGGCCACAGCTGTACCCTCGTAACAAACGGCTGCAGTCGTTCCTGCTTATTTTTTTTAGGGGATTCTAAGGGAGATTTTCATCTGGACTTTTAGGGCCAGATCCAAAGAATGGAGCACAGCAGCGATGATGAGATGTGTGTGTGTGTGTGTGTGTGTGTGTGTGTGTGTGTGCAGCTCATCACCTCATTAGTTGTTCAGACAGGAGAACGTCAGAATCACTTTGACAGAGGTAAACAGTGCCTGGTTTTGGTTGCCGCTGTTTCCGTCTGTCAAACTACATGCGGACGTGAGCGCAAAGTCTTTGTGGATCCGGTGCGCTGTTTCTAATGAGGTATTTGCATCGAAGGGGGTGTCATTTGCGCAAAATGACCCATTAGAATGTATTCAAATGAGTGAGGCGCAGCCCTGCCGCTACCTGCGCCTCAATGCATTTTCCGCCGCTATTCACTGTGCGTCCGCTCCGTGGATAGGACGCACTATTTTTGGTGCTATTTGCACAGATTTCCTGGTGGAAAAAAAGGGGCACTCGCTTTGTGGTTCTGGCTCTTAGTCTTTTGATGAAGTTGACACGGTACACTTCAAATTGCAAAATGGCATAAAGATACGGGAAAAGGTTTTCTTCTCTAGCATATTAGAGTGAACTTAATTGCATAACACACAGCATAATAATGGCTCCATCAGTGTGCAGACTGTCTCCACGGACGCGTCACTGTGCCGAGCAGCAGGACACCATTCCTATCGGCTTCACGTCTCCATTATCGACTAAATGAACTTTTACACACCGAACTGCGTTCGATTGTAGCTGACGCTCTGAAAAAAAAGGGTGAGTGAAAGAATCACATTTGGATGCCAGCAATAATTGGAAGTGTTTCATATAGCATCCCACAAGGATTAGTTAAAATACTCTAATAGTACTTTTCATGATTCTCATACACCCCATGACAATTTCTAGCGTTGTTTGTTCTTGGGAAAACAAGTAGACAAGCAGCGATGTGGTCAATCACCCAAATCTGGAAGCAATTTCACACCATTTCACTGGGCAACATAAGCTCCAATACTAATTTCGTGGGATACTCGGGAGACTCGGGCCTTCTGAACTTTCAGCATCCAATTTTCAGTGATATATATTGTGTACAAGTCGGTGCCAGGGGAACTGGATTTGTTTGTTTTTCCACCTCATGTAATTAAATTACTGACAGGCAGCAAACTACAAAAAAAGAAACTCAAGTGGTGACTAACGAGTAACACATTGGCACGTTTTCTTTTTTTTTTGTTAAATTGTGGGATATAGAGTAAATCTTATATGATTAAAAATAATTTCATTTGAAACCCTTCTACTGGACGGGAGAGACTTTTCTTCACACTGAACTGAGACCTTATGTTAAAGAAAACCAAAGGCTCATTTATGTATTCCAGTTCCTTCACATCTTTTTTCAGCTATTAAAAATCTTTGCAACAAAACTGACAGCCAACATTAACATTGCCTGGCAAAACAGCTTCGTTTTAACCAATTGTGTTCTTTAACTTCTTTTCCATATTCTCAAGTTCTCCTTTCTACCAAAGCGGTATGAGTGAGTGAGTGAGTGAGTGAGTGAGTGAGTGAGTGGGAACCTTCGAGGCGGAGAGAAAAAAAATCCTTCTTGAAGTGCATGTCGAGGACTTGCAAGCGTGTCTGCTCGATGCAAAGAAAAAAAAAAAGCCTCATCCTCACACTGTAAACAGTTGAAAAACATGCAAGTCGTCTCCTCTGCGAAGCCCATTGGGACTGAGAACACACAGGCAGCAAACCGGAGGAGGAATGTAAACTGTGAAATGAGCCTTCGCAAAGTGTACCATTAAAAATGGAACACTCGCTACCTGTAGTCTTCTGACAGCAGCTACTCCTGCATCAGTCGCAGTATTTATGGACTCGGCGATGACAATTCTATTCCTGTCTGGTACCTGCTTCAAAATGTAGAAGGCAGTAAATTAGTCTTGTTAATTTTATAATGAGAGAACATCAGAGTCTTCTCCCAACACCTCCAGGGAGCGCTCAGCTCTTCTCCCGTGGCCGAAACAAAGCGTCTCCCCGCTCGAATAATGGAGCTTCCTCTGAGATTCGCAATAACCACAAAATGTGCTGCAGTGCACGTCTTCATTATTTGTGGTGAACCTTCCACTGTTGGATGGGAATAAAGGATGGCATGCTGATAGTAACCCAGTGGAGTGATTAAAGGAAGAGAAAGGAGGACGACGCGGACGGCGCAGCGAGGGAACGAAGCGCCCGCTCTCCGCTCCGTCCGACAAAAGCATCGAGGCAACTCGTGCCGCAGGGTGCGATGTGAAGATGAGCGACGAGGGGCTGAGTTGGACAGGGATGAGACGGGAGACGCGAGTAATTATAAATGCATCGCAAACTGACACTTGCACGTGCATTTAAACGCCCGGTGTGGAAAACGCAATTCATGGCCCTTTGATGCAACGGTGTGGAACCTCCCTTCTCCCCCACCGCCCTGCTGTGCCAGCATGCATCCCACTCAAACATCCCGTCCTTGTCCATTTCTGATCTCGGCCTACAGAAGGACGAGGCAACACAATTTGCATCCCTCTCAACGCTTCAGAAGCGAAATAGCTTTAAATGCGCACCCGGCTTCTGACCTCCGCCGCAGATTCCTGCAGCCTCAGCGAGTGAGTATTACTCATTCTGTTTCTAACTGTTCCCGATGACTGCGGACCCCGGCTAGCAGACTTGAGAATAATTGTGCGCTGACAAGCAACCATCAACATTAGGAAATGACCCCCCCCCCCCCCCCCCCCCCCCCGCCTCCTGTCAGGAGACGCGGCGGTAAGAGCGCAACGCGGCCTGTAAGATGCGGCGAGGCTTGTTAATGAAAGGGCAACAAGGGCGCTCGAGTGGGAAAACAAAGGCGGCGGCGGAATAAGAGCGTAAAACTATTTCGGAGGTGTAAAAGCACAGAGAGTTATGGCGATGCATCAGCTCTGAGTTTGTGCTCATGACTTATTGGGGAGCTTCACATTCCTTCTACGCTCTATTAAATACAGCTCAGCCAAACGGGGAGAGGGAAAAGCGCAGCGAGGACATACGCTGCTGCCTCTGAAGCTAAAGCATTGCACTTGAGCCAGGAAATGGCATGATATACTTAGTGCAGTCAATCAAATCAATTGAATTTTAATAATTAAAAAGCGCGCTGAGAGTCTGGAGGACCATAAAGATGCACGCACTCTGCACACAGGCAGAGGCACATTCAGGCTGTGCCTCCATTACGACTGAAGTGCTGTTTCTGCTCCCATCAGCGAGATGTATCCAGAACGTCAGTTCCAAAATTGAACGTCTGCAGCTCGGAGCGCCTCCAACCATCCCCTCTCCTCGGCGGAAATCGCCAATTCCCTCCCCTGCTCAACTTTGAGACCTGGATCGTGATTAAACTCTGTGGACGGAATTCTGAATGGGGGGAGGGGAGAAAGTGTATTAACACTTCTACTCATCACAAAAACGCACTGAGACGTTTCTCTCAGGAATGTGGCGAAACGTTTCTCTGCCAGAGTGTTTGCAAGGGTCTTCACTAGTCTTTTTGAAATGAACTGTGCATCTGTACATATATATATATATATATGTATATATATATATATATATATGTATATATATATATATATATGTATATACGTATATATATATATATATATATATATATATATATATATATATATACATATATATATATATATATATATACGTATATATGTATATATATATATATATATATATATATATATATATATATATATATATATATACGTATATATATATATATATATACGTATATATACGTATATATATATATACGTGTATATATATATACGTATATATACGTATATATATATATACACGTGTATATATATATATACGTATATATACGTATATATATATATATATATATATATATATATATATATATATATATATATATATATGTATATATATGTATATATATAAAATTTTGTTTCATTTCCAGTTAAACAAAAATGTTGGACAATTGATGATCAGATGTTTTCAGTTTGAAAAACTGAACCTTGGTCTCGTTTTCTAACAACCTTAACAGTTTGAATTGTTCCAGTGGGCCACTGCTGCTCCAGATGAACCTCACAGGAAGTGAAGCAGCACGTGACTGAACTTTATTATTGAAAAAGTGAAAAAAGACATGCAGAATTGAGTGGCTGAGCTGCTCGGTGCTCCTCGTTGATGCTCCTGCTCTGATATTTTCTTATCTCCGACAAGTGGAGCCACTCGGCTCCGTCAGGCCTGTTTATTCTAAAGGAGCCATTTTTCCGAGTGAAGAACACCTGCTGTCAGACAAACTCAGGGAAGTCACTCAAGGAGTGCTTTGCTTTGGCATTTCACCACACCTGCTGTTATTCGGTGCAAAACAAAGGAGGCTTTGCCAAATAATAAGACTATCACGCTGATATTTGGCTGAATGACGACCTACCTAACAAAAGGTACAGCTGATATGAATAATACCACCAGCTCACTTCTGCTTCGGCCATGAAAAGCAATCACGGAAAGCGAGGACTGGAATCCGACAGGTGAACCTGGTTGGACCTTCTCTAAACTTTTGCACGCACATGATCAGTTTCTGTGTTTTTCCACCCTTTCCAACATGCCATCCTCAAACAGGCTAACACAAATATCTGATCCACGAAGGTCACCTGACAACTTGTGGCCACGCTGAAATTCTTCAGCTGTTTTGTTGTGAAAACGACCACTGCATGCTTCTATTTTAACGTCCTACTTTCACGATGCAATCTCACTTTACCGGTGACTATTGTCATCTTCCATTATTTTTTACCCTGAAGCTGAATACCCTAAACTTTTTTGTGAGTATTCCATGTTGAAATGAAAGTACGCTGATGAGTTTTACATGTTGCTCAGCGCAGCCTTCAAGGACGAGCGTCTGAGAGTGACATTGATCCCAACTCTTGTCTTTTCAGTGAAGTTCAGGCTGCAACTCCAACTACGACACACACACACACACACACACACACACACAAATGAGCCTAAGTGAAACTACAGGGCTATAATTTCGAGAAACAAAAACACTTTTTTCCAGCTCAATTACGTGACTTCATTGAAAATGGCCTCAATTTGACTTTAATGCTATTCCCACGGTGGCTTTAACCTGCTTGCGTGAAATGGAGAATGAGGAGATTATGGCTCTCCTTCACCATAACGACCAGAGTCCTGATCTCAAACTGTCCAGTCTTAAAGTGCAGGTTGGTGCTCTGGCATAATAGGAGTGCTTAAACGGCCCTGTCGATAATTACGTGCCGAAAAAAAACACGATTGCCGATGTGTTTGACTTGAAGTAGACCGGCCCAAAACGGCCTTGCTGTGTCGCCGCCCATGTATTGCACAACATTATCATTTAATCGCAACCACATTTGTGGTTGAATGTGGAGAAGGTTGCAGTTGTGTAGGTTAACAGCCTGGGTTCTGATGGGTCCCTGAAAATGATCAGCGCCACCTTGTCCAAACTTCATGTTTTATGACAAGTGAGCTCACCTTGAGAATCCAAACTGCACAGACAGAATAAGTGAGCATTTTATCTGCTCTTGGGTCTGAATGACAACATTGAATATTCAGTTCCCGAGGCCATTTGTTTCTGTACAAGAGAGACACTTTTAATTGAATTACTCTTTGGCATCCATTTGAATGCAGGACGAAGACTGAGTTTGTGGGGCACATGCAGTATTGGTGCATACTTGAGGGTGGACAGAAGGCACCACTTCCACCAATGCTTCTTCCCCCGCAAATCTAACCTTTTGCTTTGTGCTTGTGCCTCATTTTATCTCCAATTTATTGTGGTTGAAAGGCTCCTGAGGTCACATAATTTTTTTCCCTTTCCTTAAGGTACTTCGGCTTTGCTCTAAATCAAAATTTGAGTAAAATGAAGTGGAACAGTCCAATTTCCTGTGCCACTCCTCGTCTCGTCCACTCGTCCTGGCCTCGCACACGGCAAGACGCGCGATCATCACATCTGTATTTGTTTGCAAAGCAGACGGCGACATAATGTCATCAGTGCTAAAGCTCACTGGCGGCGTACAAACAGAACAGATGCACTGAGGAGAGATAATTTCTTTTGTTTTTGCGTTATTGCCTGCATGTGTCTGTGTATGTGTATGTGTGTGTGTGTGTGTGTGTGTGTGTGTGTGTGTGTGTGTGTGTGAGCATTGCAAGGATTGTCTGACTCCCATCTGGGTGGGTAATGTAATATGTGACCTGGAGGAAATGGAGCTCTCTCTGATAGACCCTTTGATGCTCTTCTTCCTCCGCTCTTCCCTCCCGCACCTCTTGCAGCAAGAAACAAACACTGCGTCGCGTCTGCCTGCATTAAAGGCACAAGAAAAAAAAAAAAAAAAGACCTTTGTTTGTTTTGCAGTCACACTTGCAGCGACGGTTGCGCTGTGCTCTGTGTTCTGCTCGAGCGCCGAAAGGTCCTCAAAGATATCACGTTGGAGGGAAAGATGCTCAATAATCCATTTCCTCCTCCTGAGATATTTCCCTGGAAGCATTAGCTGCTCTCTGCCGTTTCACAGCCAGACAGTTCTCACACCAACGAGGGGACCCTGGAGGATGAAGCGCAGCAGATTTTCACCGAGTGTGTAGAACATGTGGGTCTGTGGCGAGCGCTATGACAGGTCAACTTAAGTACAATCCTCCTTGCGTTACAGCTGGGGAGGGACACGGTGGGCCAAGCTCAGCCGAGGGGAGTCAGGGGACGGCAAGCTCTTCTTGGCACACATAGTTTAAGGGTTCGTTCCACGAAATGCTGCCTGGAACCGGCATCAACACAACGCTGCGTTGTATGGGGCGTGCTTGTAAGTTGCAGGGGACGGTTACACAAAACAATAATAGAAAAAGAGAAAAGAAGTCGGAGTTATCGCAGCGCTCGCAGGGTCACGGTTTGTGCTGAGTGAAACAGTGGGCACGTTGCATAATACGTCTCAAGTCGGGATTTGGCTTCCCCTGATACGGGAAGGCCTGAGTCAATGTGTTAACATTTTTAATTATGTCTTCATATCTGGTGCACTCATGCAGGGTGTTTTGCATGCCACGCAGAAAATACAAACCACGCTTGCCTTATTTCTAGCAGCCCAGACACAACGCGGCGAACACAGTCATCTCTTGGCATCATCAAACAGAATAAAAGCCTCACTATTCATTTGAGAATTTTTTTTGTGGGATTTTTTTTTTTATTACAAAGCTTAAGGTTGTTTTCCTTTGAAGCAAAAAAAAAAAAAAAAAAAAAAAAAGATTTATTGCAAAACTGGTTTGTGTAGAGATTAGATGTAATGTTCATTCCTTTAACCCAATAGTTTGATGTGAATAGAGGCTTCTAAGGATTTATCACAAGAAGGAAAATTACTTTTTAGGTGGAAAAATCACTCGAGAAGCATTCCTTGAACTACTTCAATCAGTATTACTATGACTAACAAATCGGTGAAAAAAAAAACTGGATTAGACGACTTATCCACCCACAAACTGCCTGTCCACCGAGTCGATTGAGTTGATTCGCTGTCTAAATTATTAACAGCATTCCATCCAAGGATGACCCACTTCAACTAAAACCCCAATCAGAGCCACTGAGTCCACGACATCAATACACGGCTCATTAGGAAAGCATGTGTCCACATGTCAATAAGGTGGTGTGATGTCTTGCACATGTCAGAGGTGTTTAAATGCAGTAAATTCCCCTCCTTGGCGGATTAAAATCAAAGAAGTGACATCATTTGCCACTACGCCTCACTGTTGTGTGACCCAAATGCCTCTTTACACATAAATTCCTCTGTGGGCATGATTAAAGCCCAGCTGTGCGTGTATGCGTGTGTGTTTGCCACCTTAAAGGGGCAGTTCACCCTAAAATGAGATTTTTCCCCCATTTTTTTTTTTTACGTCACCACTTTTTGAATGTAGGATCAGGCGACATTAGACAGACCCAGAGAAGTATCCACTGTAGTGCAGCTTAGGCTAGGAGCCTGCATGATGCGTCCACAAGATCACCAAGAATGCGACTCAGTGAGCACTTCTAAAATAATCTGATAATCTAATATGTCTTTATGTGCCATACTGCTTGAAATAGCTTTAGATGAGAGCCATGCTCGCTCTTCCTCTCTTGGAGGGAGCCTACACACACACACACACTTCTTGGAGCCTCCTAACCACCACTGTATTTGATTTTTGTAGATGAGCACAAATCTGGTAAAAGGGCAACAGTAAAATTCTGCCCACGTTGTTTTGTGTCTGTGGGTATAGTGGATTTTTTTTTAATTCTTTTTTTTTTTTCGTCAATGAAACTTGAGATCCATGGATTGGAGACTTGGATTTGTTGTGTGTAAACAGGTCTGACAAAGTCTTGAGCAGTAACTGGAGGAAATAGGCATTTTGAGTGAACTGTCCCTTTAAGTAGTCTTCTTATATGACAGTAGCCCTTGTTCAACCTGAGGCATGTATGGGACTGTATAGCAGGATGGATGGGGTTCAAATACCTTTGTAGCCTTGAGGCCTGTCGTCATGAAAACATAATTTCCTCAGAAACACCAAGCAGGGGATTATTTTCTAAAAGGGTTCTGCTTCTGTTTCATTGGTTACATAACCTGTGAGCATTTACGCCAGTGCATCAGTGCCAAACAATGCATATAGATTCTATTTTCAGTGATGAAGGACGGTGTGGACTTGGAAATCAGGAGAACCTTTCCTATCGTTTATGTTGCACTAAAAACTGGTTCAGTCCTCCTCGGCACACATCTCAAACCAACCATACTTCCCACTGCCAATAATATAAGCAACTGGAAACTTATCAGCAATTCCTTGGCAGTATATTTTTATATGCCAATATGATCACAGACCAGTGCCTGCAAAATGACGACTTGGCTGACGTACTTCATCACGATTTTAGATCTTCTTTGAGTAATGAAGTTGCTGCCCTGAAAAAGACACAGCGAATCCACTGGGTCTCATTTCCAGAAGGGAGTGCTCGGGCTGAGAATTTTAAAGTGCATTCTAAAAAAAAAAAAAAAGGTGCAGTGTCTCCGGTGTCAGAGCTTTAAAGGAACAAATTTAAGTAGCGTGGCTAATTTGACGGAGATTGCTGTGGATAGGTCAGTATTTTACCGTCTTCAGCTGAACACATCATTCACTTTGAAATTGGACAGAATAGATTGCCAGTCCACATTTTGTCTGAAGATTGAAACACAATGAAAAACTGCTGTCATTGGAAAGGCTCAAGGAATATCCAGAGTAGATGGAACTTTATGTAACAACAAAATGACACAAATAAAAGAATGAAGCTGGAGCAAGCTTGAAAAATAGCGGCAGGTGTTTCACTTAAGAGTCTTTTCACCATTTGGGTGTTATGCAAAGTGACAAATGTGCTTCATGTAGACTGAGAGCAAAGGCTCCTCCACAGAAGGTCCATAAAGGCATTGCAATGTTGCACAAACGCTGTTTTAAATCCAATTTCCAACTGCAGACCGACTCGTCAACAGCTCCACCCCCTACACAAGGACACTTCTAAGTTCCCACTGGAAGATACCAAAAGTCATCTCACATCCAATTCTCCTTTGCCTGATCCATCACTGAGCCCCTTCCACCCCCATGAAGAAAACCCTCAAACAACACCCCCCCCCCCCCCCCAAAAAAAAAAATCACCGTATACAAAGGCAACACACAAGTCAACTGGGCTTACCATGGCCCCCTCTGGTAAGGAAGGGCATCCTGTTGATGGCGATGGGAACTGTGCCGTGCTTATTGTGAAAATGGTGGACGTGGTGTGTGGTGCTGAGGCTAGAAGACACTCGTGCCGTTCCAGTCTGGATGGGCAGTGCGATGAGCAAGGCGAACCAGAAGGCAAGTCTGGAGCAGTAACTCAGGCCCATGCCGAGGCTGGAGTTGGACCGGTGGCCCCGCTGTGCGAGCACAGGGGTGCCTGCAAACAATCTATCCATGTATATCAAGTCCGCATGGGCCCAGTGCAGGCAACCTGGCCGAGGTTTGGCATGTGACAGTTTAATTGGATGGCCACAGTGCATCTCAGTGACAACCTGGAGCCGCTTCTTTCATAATTCCCTCAGTTTGGTTGGTGGTTGACGAGGGGAGGAAAAAAGAAAAATATCCGCTCAGTGGTAGACAAAAAATATCTGAGGACACGTTTCGGGAAAAACAGTCCGAATCTAACTAACGGCTCGGCAAAATCAACTGGAGAGCAATCAACTTTCCAATTAATATCAGAATGTAAAGAGGTGAAGAAAGAATAAAAAGCTGGCGATGGGAACTCATTAAAAATCCTCCCTAGACAAGTGAAGCAGAAGTGAGAAGCCCAGAGCATCCAGAACGCAGGAGATACAGGCACCTCTCCCAAAGAAGGTGGGAAAAAACCAAGGAGGAAGATGAATCCGCACGTATTTTCAAGCGGGCATATTGCTCAGCCATGATACTTAGGCATGGAAAGTGGCAGGACGAGGCTCCGTGTGACGAGAATTCTGATAAGCGTCTCCATCGCGCACAGGTAGAGCTCGAGGGCAGTTGAACCTGCCCACTGAGACGAGAGCCTCTCCACCGCAGTAGGAAAAACAACACGCCTCCGTGGGAAAACGGATCATTTCACGAGGCCGTAAAGAACGAGGAGATAGATAAAATGCTAACAATAAAAAAAACACTTTGCGCGAGAAGGAGAGAAAAAAAAAGATGCAGCGATGAAGGGCTGATGCGGGAAACCGGCGCTTTTGTTCCCCTTCAGCCGAGGGAGAGGGAGAGGAGAGAGAGAGAGAGAGAGGGAGGGGGTTGTGGAGAGGGAGCAGTATCTGCAGCGGCGAGCACGGCGAAGGAGAAAATCCAGCAGGGGAGATAGAAAAAAAATGAAGTAATAATAACGATTTCTCCCGCGGCTCCTCTGTCACTCCCTCGCAGACGCGGCAAATCCGGCGAAGCTAGCCTCTGGAGCGGCCAGATCCAGGAGAATGCAGCCGTAGCGCGAGTGTTTCTGTTTCAAATGAGCGGATGATCCGTCCCCCTCCCTCCCTCTCTCCCTCCCTTCTTCCACCCTCCCTCCTCCCTCTCTCTCCACCTGCTCAGTCTCATATGCAGTACAGACTACTGCTGCATTCTCCTCCCGCTGCCGCTCTCTTTCCCTTGATCCTGTCTCGTTACCTTGTCCAGCTCTGCCTGCCTGCCTGTCTCAGGACGACCAACGTCACGGCGTTGCCCGTCTGTCCCTCGAGAAGGGCAGGTGGATCTCCTCCGAACGGGGAAAAAATATATATAAATAAATGACAAGAGAAGGATGCATCCGAAAGACAGAGGGAGATCTTGAAGCAGGCTGCGGCAGCGGAGCAAAGAATAACGATAATTTGAAAAAAAAAAAAAGAAGGCTAATGGAAAAGATCCGCTGGTCGCACTCTGGACCCGGGATGGGTGAAAATTCCAGGACAAAAATAACCCCGGCGTTGGAGTTTGGGTCTGACGAGCACAGGATGAAGGAGCCCTGCTGAAAGCAAAGCCGCTGTAGTCAGGAGCTCTGATCCAGCAAGGCACAGCATGTGCCTGTGTGCGTGCGTGTGTGTGTGTGTGTGTGTGTGCGTGCGTTGCTGTGCGTGCCTACGTGCGTTTCTCTATGTGTGTGTGTGTGTGTGTGTGTGTGTGTGTATGCATCTGAGAGAGAGAGAGAGAGTCTGTGAGCAAATGAGTGAGGAGGGAGTGGGGTGGGATCTCTGAGTGTGTGTGTGTGTGTGTGTGTGGAAGGGGGTGGTGTTGAGCGATAGCAGGAGGGCGGGAGAGGCAGGGAGAGACACAGGCAGCCTCCTCGGCGCAAACACGCAGGGAGACGGGGCGGCGAGAAAATGGGTTGCGTGAATAAATACATGGCAGCGACTCACGGCTGCCAGGTCCTGGCAGGAACACGCAGCAATCATACCGCAGAGGAGGAGCCTGATTTAGGTGAGCCGTCAGCCCTTGCAGAACAAACACGGCGGCGCCTGTGTGGACACACCGTCTCACCCAAAGACTGGGGGGTTGGGAGGAGGGGCGGGGGTGGGGTGGGGTGTGGAGGCGCTGGAAACACAAATTCCTGTCAGCACTGCGATGCGACGCACCTCCACACCTGCAGGCAGCAGTAGCAGCAGCAGCAGTAGCAGCAGCAGCAGCAGCAGCAGCAGCAGCAGCCGCTGAGGCTCAGCGACACTCAGCCAAGAGAGCGCCACTGTTTTCACAGTCAAAATTAATTTCTCCACCCCGCCCCACCCTCCACTCCCTCCCTCCGACCCTCCCTCCCTCCCCCCGCCTGGCGTGCTCACCTTGGATCTGGTACACAAGACACCCCCCCCCCCCTCAGCTGGGGAGCTGAGAAGCTCCCAGCTCTCATGCTGCTTAACCATGCAGAACTTATTCCTGGCGATGACTGATCCCAGTTCAGAGATATTTTGACAGCCTCAGAGCTGCTTGGGCTGCCCCCTCCCCTCCTACCCCCCTCCCCCCTCTCCCCTCCCCCTTCCCTCCACTCTTGTATTTTAGAGGGGAAATGTGGTGGCTCCTCGTATTGACACACGAGGAGGAGGAGGAGGAGGAGGAGTGAGGAGTGAGGTGGTGGTGGTGGGTCACATTATCCGGAGACGGAGCAGAAGGGAGAGAGCGGGACGGGAGGTAGAGGAGTCAGGAGGTAGATTGCACAGAGGGGAAAGCAGAGGGAGGCTGCGACGGTATCAGCTAAATCAGCGGTCGATAGAGATATCAGCTGGGATTGCCGAGTCGGTTGAAAGGACACGCATGGAAACAGGAGGACAGAGGCGAAACCAAAGCAGCGCCACCTCTCATAGTGACAGGGAGTCGACGCAGGCCATTACTCAAGCAGAGGAGGGGGTGCTGGTGCTGGTGCTGGTGCTGGTGTGGGCCTCTGGTTGGCTGGTTGGCTGACTGAACAAACACGACGGTGCTCGTGTGAATTCCTTTCTGGAATTGCCCCCCACTCCCACCCACCGCCGCCCCCCCGCAGGAAGGTATAAGCGTTGATCTGTTGGCGGAGCTTCAAGTCTTCACCTGCATCTGCAGTCAATCTCAATGCTGGGGAGCGTTCGCCAGCTCACACGCCTCCCAGTGTGCGAGTCTCGCCACGCAGTCCGACTTGAGATGCGTTTGCGTGCAGCAAAGAGGTTTTTTTTTTTTCTTTTTTGCCGGCGTTGGCGAATGACAAGCGGGGAGAATAATCGGCCTAATAATCGGATTAAAGCGACCAAAACGCCACGGCGTCCGAGGCGGAAGCCCGCGCCAGGGTCCCGAGCACAGCAAGTTGGAAGGGGGATGATTTATAGCCAGCGACTTGAACTGCCAGGCTCCTCGGCATGTGAGCATCTTTCAAGGCGGCGATGATATCTTGTTGAAAGCTGTCTGGAATGAAGGCTCGCATTAATCAATGTGGGTGCTGGAGGGCTGCTTAACGCCGCGAAAAGCCGCCTGCGCTATCTGGGCAACATGGGGTGGGGGAGGGTGGGAGAGGTTGGGCGAGCGTAACCTTGTGCCGTCCTTGGTTGTTTAATAAGTCGGGCATCCTGCGCGGCTCTGCCAGCTGCCACCAACGCTCACCTCGCCGCTCCTGCTCACATCTTACGCACCCCCATTTATTTAATAATAAGCTTATTCGAATCAATCTGTTTGACTCATCTCGGATTTGGAAAACGGAGAGACTGGCCTACATCTGCTACTTCTGCAGTTCCAGTCCATTGATTTGCATTTTAATATTTTCCTACGGGCTATTTTAAACCTATTTTTCCACTTATGGAGCCGTTTGGCAGCTCTCCTTGCATTTACATAATCAAATTATTTTTGCACATATGGAATAATACATAATTTGTACACACACACGTGCGTGTCAAGGAACCCGCAAATAAAAGAAGTGTCAGTGACAAGATGTAAGGGGACGTGCGCAGCGTTTTAAAGACTTAAAGACACCTAAATGTGCCTGTGTTTGTTCTCCGGAGGATTTGTGCAAGAAGATTTTTCACAGACATCCAGTCTCGCCCCAGGAGGTAAAGTAGCAGGATTAATCATAGCACTTTCAGATTAATTACTCATAATGCCAGCATCCCCTGAAAGGCATGGCCCGCAGTTGTGATGTTTGGTTGATTTCATTAGGCTAAAAATGAAAAACACCTAAAATAAGTCGAGCTTATGCAGAGCACGGAAGGAAAAGGGCGCAAAAGGGAGACGCAGGGGCTGGAAATGCACAAGGGTTGACTGCAGATAAACCCGACACGGCTGGCACAAACACCGGATAAAGATCTCGCAGCAGCCCCCCCCCAAAAAAGAAAAAAATAACTACTTGTTTCCTTTTTTTAATTGATTTTGCTCTTGTTAATAAGTTGTGATATCTATCTGGCCTGAATGCAGGGGGAGCTCAGGCACATCGACAAAAGTCACTCTTCCTCCCGCCTCCCCCCCACCCCCCGCACCCTTCCTCCCACCACCACCATCTTGACACCTTCGCTGCACACGATTTTCCTCTCCAACACAACTTTTGGTTCAGGCTAAATTGAAAAGACATCGCATGTGACAATGGGCCGCGAGTTGTTGGTTTGCACGTGGCACCGGCAAAAATAGATTCCATTTGCTTGTTTAGCTGTGTTTACTGGCCCCAGCATGTCTCCGGGAAAGGAAGAGGAGCAGCGATGCTTGAAATGCGAAGACAAAAAAAAAAAAACCCACTCCGTCGAGATGAAAAGGGCAACAGTCTATTCAATTTCAACAGCCACCATTCTTAAATGTTGTCTTTTGGGAGGGTGTAAGAGATGTGAGCGCGGAGCCTCGGCCGGTACCGCACTGCAGACGGTCTGCACGCGGCCTGGTCTTCGCTCTGAGGTGTTTCCTCCCCTCGCCCTGGTGTCAAATTATGATGATGACCTTTAAGACTCATCAGCAGGGTTGTCATGTCGGATAGATAGACTTTGTGGGAAGCTGCGTCTACGAAATTGGCTTGAGTCCATCAGCGCGCCCCGCCCGTCAGACCAGAAGACGGCTGCTGTGACGTCACTCTCGCTGTTTTGCTTCGACACGGCGGCTCGCTGCAGCCTTCAGGAGATTCGGGGGAGAGGCGCTCGGACTTTGCAAAATGTCTTTTTATTCCACATGCTCGCCCTGCAAAATGAAATGTGCCAATGTGGTAATGGCCTGACAGGCTCTGGATGTTCTGCAGAGACTCTGGTTTGTGTCCGTTCTGCTCGGAACCTCAGCCTTCTTGTCAGCGTGTCAGATCTTTTTACCGCCAACTTCCTGCCTTCTTAACGTCTGTCTACTGTCTTGATTCTTGGCAAGTCGCTGATCAATAATCATTCTTGATACATTAGAGATAACTTTCAACTTAATGACTACCTGTGATGTCAGCAGACCACAAATTACACGTTTTTGCCACACAATATTAAATTTATTATTGAGTTTTTTATCTTCTCTTACAAATGTATAAATTAGGAAGACTACTTTTTTAATTTGCTGTGCAGCCTTAATGTGTTCATAGAAGCGGGGCTTTTAGATCAAATGTCTTTTTAATACTAAAAAAGGATTTAAAACTTTATAAGGATTTATAAGAATCCTTGATAGTTTTTCTTGATAGTTTGCATCCAAGGCTTCATTAAGTGTATATGAAGCTCAACAATTTGGCAGGAGTATGCAAAGATTTATGCTGATGAATATTTTTGTTGGCCACTGAAATTCCACTAGACAATTTTCCTTCAAAAGTCACACATTACGCCCAGATCCAGATCTTTTCAAAATGCCAATATTCAGTGGAGCACCTTGAATGATTATATGTACATTTTCTTTCTATATTTTCTTTCTAATATCTCCCAAACACGTTCTCCATTAACAAGTCTCAACACCTGACTGGAGGTTCAGTCATTAACCTGGGAGAGACATTTTTAAAGCATATTTTTTCCTGATAGGTGGAGCAAGTAAAAGACATCAAATATGGACTTTTCTCATTTCTGCTAATTTCACTGACAGGCTCCAGACAAGTTATTATCAGAAAACACCTAAAATGAATCTTGCCAACCTATTCAGTGGGGTGATGAATATCATTCACACTTCTTAAATTTCAGCATAGTAAATGGGACAAGTTGACAGTTAACTAATGCTTGTTATAAAAATTGAAGAAGAAAAAAAAAAACCCTCAAAAATGATGTGAAAGAAACTTGATAGGTTCAGTTTTTAATGAAAGCAGATACACATTGTTAGTCTCAATTAATGTCAGTGCGCTTTAAGAGCTGCTGGGATGTCTGAAATACTTTTTTCCCCCAATTATACCATAAAAATACAATGATTAATCGATCATGATACATTTAATCATGTGACAAATACAAAGCCTCCTCAGGCTTGGGAGCAATTCATGCATCTGCTGCATTTCCTAATGACAAATGTTACTAATTTTATCCGTGGTCAAATCTTCTGGTCTCAGTGTCACCCTATTACTTTGTCTGAAAAGCACAAAGGTGTTCCTTTTTAGGAAGCCTGCTGCTATCTCGTAAAAAACAAAACAAAACAAAAATCTTCAGCATGGATGTAGTAGCAAACCTCCGGGTCGCACGCCTTGCCTCAAATCGAGGCAATGTTTTGTCCATTTTCCAAATGAGCGCAAAATCAGGAATTGAAAAAAAAAACAAAAAAAAAAAACAATTTGTTATCCGCTTTTTCAGTTTGGTTGTTGAAACAGATATTTGAAAAACAATATGATTTGATTTTGAAATACGAATGATGGAATGATACAACGATTCAGCTTGGTCAAGACTCACGAGGAAGTGCCGCATTCGCTGCCTCTGCCTCTGTCCATGGTGCTGAAACTTTTAAAGCAGGCCGTTTGTGCAAACAGCAAGAAAAAGAAAAGACAAAACCAAGGACTGCTACGAGTTGACTTAGCAATCATGCTTTAAATAAGTGATAAACACCAACATCAAGAAATACTGAACATGAAAAATGAAATAAATAAATAAATAAATCAAATGAAAAATAACTAATAACTAATGCAATGAACCAACTCCCCAAACATCTACCTAGTCAGCAGGCTGAGGCAGTGAGACCATACCCCAGACTCCAAGATAGCTCCCATTCATTTCAATGGAGTTGTTAACCATAATGCCATAAGTGAAAAATCTACAATAGAAAGATTTGCTATGATTCACATTTCAGGTCACAGTCGTCCTGTCAGCCATTTTTAAGGCCTTTATTTTTGTATTGTGCTCTATGGAAAAAAAAGCTTTTTGGGCCCATGGGATTTCTTTGCTGCAGTACCTCGGGTGGCCACTGGGACAAATTGGCACGCCACCATATTGCTAGTCTGGTATCCGGTTCTTAGAATACATCCATGAGTGAGAGCCCATGCTGGTGTGTGAAATCAAAGCTCCAGCTAGCCCGTGTAAATTGCAATTTCAACAGCGGTCGAAGGCCTTGAATGCGTCATGCGAAGGCTCACAGCAGAAATGAAATTAGATAAACATGCGCTGTCCCCATCAGTCGTAAAGATAGATACGAGGCGTCCTGGTGTGAATAGACTCCCAACGCAATGAGCGCAGATCAGCCTGCTGCTCCTGTGCGTTCTGTGAGGTATATGAAAGATGCATGACAAACCCCTCAGGCTGCGCACAAAGCTGCGGCACAATTATTTTTTGTTCTAAATTTGCAGGCGGCTGTTACGGAAAGCATTTGATGCGGCTAACAGGCAGCCAAATGACACAGGCGACACGCCGGCTATTTGTTATTCCAACTGGCTGTGACACACCCATAGTAACCTATTAAGTCCATGGCACTGTATTATTGCACCACCACACAACATGTGTGCCTACTGTGTGTTGCGGGCACTCCGCGTATAGGTCCAAATCAGACGAGACATTGATAGATTAATGTCTATTAATTAATCATCATTGCGTTACTTCATCTGATGAGCAGTGCACTGGGGAGCTTATTTTTCTTAACAATGAGAAAAGGGGATGGGTCAGCAAAGGCTTCTTTCATTCATAGTCACTGAAGAGTGAACTCAGTGAACGGCGCATCTGAGGGTGGGAGGAGGGAGCCGAGAGGGGAAATGCAAAGGTTGTCCTCCGGCTGAGCGTGCAGACACTTTGTTGTCCTCAGACCAGAGGGGAGGAGACACGGGGAGGCACCCAACAGCCCGCTTCTTTTTTGTTGTTCCCTGTGCCAGCGCATCGCTCAGAGTGTCTGCACAGCGCGCGCATAACAAACGCCACATCTGCATTCAAAGTACAATATGGCTCCGTCGTAAAACTAGCAGGAGCTCATGCAGATGCAGCTCTTTTGTGGCGCAAGCTACGGCTCATGCTAGAGGCGCGCAGGCTGCAGCACAGAGGCAGCGAGGAATAAAGCAGAGACTGAAAGAAAAGATGAACTGGCACTACACTGTACCATGAAGTGTTAAGACTGCAATTTAAATCACAAAGTATGAAAAAAAAATGTATCTTTCTTTTTTTGTAATGCTGGCTGGCTGACTCGGAGCTTTGCACGAGTCGCACACAAAACACACTTTTAAAGACGCGTTTCGCTCGCTGTACAACATCCCGCTCGCAGTGTCAAGATATCTCAAGGGCCTCAATGGGAAATTGGCACATGCGGCGGCCGTCCACCGCACAGCGAGCCACAGAATTTGACAAGCATGAAAAAAAAACCCCTCTTATCTACCTTCGAAAATTACTCGGGTCAATTACAATGGATTTTAATATTGCTGCGACGCAGAACACTGCAGGCGTCTGAGTGCCTTGTTATGCCGTGAGGCCGCAAACTAATCTGCCGGAATGCCAATTTTGTATGGATTGGGAGTTTTAATAGGTTACAGAAGTGGGTCTGGGGGAAGCGAAAGTGAAGGATTAGTACACAGCACTTTATCAGGGCGCAGAGGCTGCTTCGGCAGCTGGGAGCCAGTTAGGGGAGAGGAATAGTCGTGACCTCAAGTATAGAAATCTATCCTGTGGTGGAAACTATCAGAGATGATGTATAGTCCACGGTTTAAAGTATGCCAAGAGTAGGTTTTTTTTTTTGCCTCAGTTGTTCTTCTTTTTCTTACCATGTGAACAGTGCACTGCCACCTCGGAGGCAAAAGTCCTTATGGTATTACGTGCACGGTCAATACATGTAATAAATGTCTCAAATTACGACGGCTAGCCTTGCAAGTCGGGGGATTTAGTTGAGTTTTTCCGCGTCTCCTTTAGATTTAAATGCTCGATTATGCAGTTATGTCAACTCAAAGTTCAAAATCACATGAAAACGTGATCTAACCCTTGTATATGAGCAGAGTGCCTTAGCGTGACGTGGTAGATGGGATGTTCCTGTCAATGCAATGGATTTGCCTCATGCAGCCTATAGACAGAGCTTGGAGTGTAATTGGTTCTGTCCATCGTATTCAAAGCAGACCAATCAACGGAAGCACCTCGCCAAGCAGGCGAGAAAGCTGAAATAAAGCAAAGCGTAAGCACAGGCACGGACAGATGGATTACAACCAAGTCTCTTTTTCACCAGAGAGACAGAATCTTATTGCTATTCTTATCTTTTGAAAATGTTAAAATGCCATTCAATATTAACACATAATACCGGCACTGCAGCATCCGCACTCTGGACTCTATACCTGCAACTTGACTCGCAGCTTCCCGTGGCTTTTTTTTTTTATTAGTCTTTAGAATGAACTTTAGAATTTTAAAATGGGTTGGTTGCAGCAGTTGGTTTTTTGCTTTTGGCGCTGCCGAAAGAGAGACGCTTGTTTATCCAAATGCTTCAGATCAGATGTTTGCAAGGTATGAGAGCAACAATGAGAGTTGGTCCTGTGATATCTCACAGTAGTTTTGATGTCTTTTTTGTTGCTGTTCCCAAATGTTTGAACAGGCGTCTTTGTGAGCCGGCGGTGACGACACAGCCGCCGTGCACGTGCCCCCCCCCCGCCTTCAATTCTTCATCACGGTGCCTTATAATTCATTGCACGGCATACGTGGTGAGAGCCGCGACTTTGTGCGAAGAGCTGCCGGTGAATGATGTATGTAAAGAGCGAGCGTCACCCGCTGCCTTCTGAGCACCGCGATGACAACACCACCAAACGAAGCCGCCGAGAGCGGCGGAGTCGACACCCAAAAACCCCCCAACACCCCCGGCGCCGGCGCGTGCGTCTCGCCTCTATGATGTAAACTGAATGTAACCTTTCTCCTCCAGCAAAGCCCCTGCAGTGGGGGGTGGGCGCCCCCCCCCCCCCCCACTGCCATAGAGCGGCATTCATGTGAGCCCCGGCTGCTGCTGCGTGGTCTGGGTGTCAAGTGGAAGCCGGAGCGGAGACGGGCACAGAGGGACAGTCACAGCAGACCACTTGGTAATCAAGCCTTTGCATAATGTGGAGCGGAAAACTATACGCCTGCTTAAAAAGACGCTTTGAGGAATTCATAGCGGCTGAGAGACTGGAGGAGAAATAATGTCTGTGTCATGTCTGCAAGTCCACCGAGCCTCTCACGCCACTTTTGCACGACTTATTGCCATAATTACACACAGTCTTGGTTAATTCACCCTCAGGCGTATTATGACTGTTTTTTTGCCTCTGTGCCAGAGCTTTTTTTTTTTTTTTTTTTTTTTCCAAGAGCAGTCTTTTATAAACAACTGGCCTTTATTGTGAAGGTTCTTTAAAAAGACCCCTTATACTAATTGCTTGTTGTTACAAAAGGAGGCTCTTTCTCTCCTCTTTGACAAAAATGGGTTCTTTATGGATGTGACACGAATTCAGCTCTCTCACAGCTCTTATCTCCGTTACTATGAAGTTCAAAACCCAACAAAACAAAATAAAACAAAGAAGCCTGTGGCTGCTGAAATCAGCCGTTGCACCAAAGTTACTCCAGACTTCCCTGGTAGCTCTGTTAACAGAGTGGCTCAGTGTTTGCCCGTGATGCTGCAGTAGCTTATTTCCCTTCAGTCTGCCACTGACACACGCTGAAAGGAAATGAGGCCGTTCTTCTGCCAAACAATATTTGTTTACGTTGGGAGGATAAACAGTTGTTTGTTCTGGCATTTCCTCTCCGAGCGTTTGTTATTTGTGCTTTAAGCTCAAAATAATAATAATAATGGTCTTGCGTAGGCAGGAATGCTGTGGGTGTGATCCACGGAGGGGGTGACAGAAAGATGCTGACGACCACACATACTGCACATAGGTTGAGCAAGACTTACTGTAACTGTGACACGAAGCAGTAATCAAGTCCTGCATTATTAATTCACATGATCTCCAGTTGGAAGCTGCGAAAATTGCTTTCCAACCAAAAGCACTTTTTCTCATCTTTGGCGCCTCAGAGCCGGCAGCCAACTTCTTCTGAACTTGCTGTTGCGTGCATTTAAAATAAATATATAAATGAATTACAAAATTAATTTTAGGAAAAGAGAGAGTCTCCGCCTCTGTGAGCAGCGTTCCACTGTTACACTCTCTGCAAACTTTGCCTCTACTTACTTTCATAATTTCTACCATTTCATTCTTTAGACAGTGCAAATGGTTGTTTGTCTTTTTTTAGGGCCCTGCGATAAACTGGCGGCTGGTCCGAAGTGCCACAGCACCGTCCCGACTCTGTGAGGAAATTCTTTAGACATTCTGAACTGAACTGTCTTAGCTTTCCTTCCCAATCGATTGGCACATTTCAAATTTAATAATATTGATTCTACTTCTTTCTTTTTCAAATTAAGGATGGTGGATACTGAAGCGGCAGGAACTGAGCTTAAGGCGCAAACAGGTTATTGCATTAAATAATTGCCGTGAAATGAGTGTTCTGCTATGAAACACATACCAGACCACTTATTTAAGAATATTATTTTACTACTAATCATTATTTTTTTCAACATTAGAGGCTTTTAATGCAACACAAAAAGACGACGAGATGGTGAAAGGTGAGTTGTTGTTTGTTTTTTTTGTTTTTTTTTTACAGACGACCTCATCAAGTGTCATCGTCATGGCAGGGAATCATGTCTGTGAGACTGGCTGTCTGTAAAGTGGTGAAGAAACCTTTGATTTAGGCCACGATTAGGACTGACTGACCTGAACCTTCATGTGGATTAATATCTATCACCTGAGCAAGGAGACACATGCAGTCAGAGTAAATACATCCAAGCCCATACAGTCGACAGACACGGAATGTAAACTGCTGCCTTTGGAAAATTCAAGTAAATATGCAATGGAATCTTCCAATCATACACTGTATCAGAATTTTTTTTCCCAATACAAATCACATATGCTTAATATGCAAAAATGCATATGCAAAAATCTATCACAGGCTAAATAAGTGAAACTGAAGGTTGAGAGTTGCTAAAAAAAAAATTCAGTTGTGGCATAAACTGATCTTTTTTCATGAATTTTTCATTATTAAGACAGATAAAACACACACAGATATACATAACCATTACACAACTCTATCACACATTCTCGCACACACACACACACACACACACACACACACACACACACACACACACACACATACAACAAATACAATGAGGGGGTGGGGGTGAAAAAAAAAACCCCTAAGCTAATAAACAGTGAAAGCTGTACGGATAAAGATAACTATGTGATTAATAACGATCAACAGTGACACTACAAGTAACAATCTGTGAATCAAGGCACCAAACAGAAATACAAGAGTACTAATTTCTGATTTCCCATTACTTCCACGTATTCTTTGCAAATGCGGGAGAGTGTGTTGGTGCAGGTTCTGGCTCTCCATAACCGCGTTAGTCAGTGTGACATTGGCAGCAGATTGAACTGCCTCTCCAGCGCTCACCGTTTCTTCGCGCGTCAGAAGAGACCAGAACTAATCACCAAATAACAGGTCGCATATATAAGTGAAAGTGCCAGCGAGGCTCGTTCTTTTCCAATCTGTTAAACATAGCTCCGCACAGCCTGTGCCCGTTTGCATTCTAATGAGCCATCAACCTGCATTAAATTACCCTGATCCGTGACACGTGGCGCAAAGGTCAGAGAGGTCAGAGAAACAATGTTGTGAGGCTTTAAATAGGAAGCAGCTTTATTTGAGAGGAACTAATTACTGGCTGCTGATGATGTAAATTCTTTAATGAGTAGCGTGGAGTAATTGTGGCGTAGAAAAAAAACCTACCAAAAAAACAAAACAAAACAGCAAGAAAGTCTTAACCCTGAAAGTAACAGCTCCAAGAAACTCACGTCGGCGAAGATGCCTGTTGGTTACATTTTCAGGGCTGATGCCTTATTCAGAAACAAACTAAGACAAATGTGAGATGTAATCTGCTAAATACATTTTGACCCTGATAGAGGTGTAAACGACGATTAAGGAATGAAACAGATGGAATATTGTCTTCTGTTGAATAAAGGGATGCAGGGGACTGAATACATGAGTGTTGTATGCAAGGACACATCATGATTCACTGAAAGTGTTTTCATTCATGACGTATGAAATTGATCTGCACTTGGAGTTCTTTTGACATGAATCACAATTCTCTATTTCCTTTAAAGTACAGTCTTCTGTTTGGCGGTTGTGTCTGAAACATACCAGAAGGAACGGTGGCATAATGCTGCCAACGCAACCCACCACAGATCAACACCTCTGTTCGCACCTTCCTGTCCATGTCACCCACCGATGTGGGAAGACTGGCGGTGACAGGATCCTCCCAGGAGGCTTTCATCTCCAGGGCAGATCAACGCCCTTCTTGCCTCCATCTCACGTGTGTTTCTACACAAGAGGTGATGTAACAGATTACTATAGTGGCTCGCCACCTCTTTTTCAGGCCAAGAGTGCAACCCAATTGAGTGCCTCGCCACTAGTAGCGCCTTTTAAAGAGGGGACAGTTTGCTGGCAAGTAAAAGTGAGGTTGGTGAGGGATCCATAGGGCAAATGCTTGAAATCCTTCCTGCCTGTGAAGACTAGAAGCTGGGATTCATTTGCTGTTTGTGTCACAAACAGGAGGAGCGGAGGGAGTTGAAAATGTTGTTTCATAATATCTTTATTAGAGCGCAAATGCAGCCCTTGCGTCATCTCAAAATCACATATTTCCTCCGACAATTTGCGGCGGAAACAATGTCCAAAATTAGACTGTGTCTCGAGTCCGCAACAAGAAAATGAAACAACAAGTATTTCATTTTCAAACAAACAATGAGAGTGCTGGACCAACAAGAAACAAATAAAGAAATAAATCTAAAAAATTGCACTACAGCGATAGCTTTCCTTTCTGATGCCTCACCATTTCTATTCATTAACAGGATCATTCGAGCTAAAAAGCTCTTATTCGGTGAATTTGCTTTGGATGCAGAGTTGGCAGTATGGAATCATCAGATCGGTCTTTGCTCGCACGGCTACATTAATTCATAAACAGCTGAATAAACTGTGTGAGTCAGTGTTAGTGTCACGATAAGTCACAACATAACGTCCTGTCAAACGTAAACAGACGGACAGAAGAGATTAATTCGGTCAGATTCCCAGAAAAACTACAAACATTAGGAGTGGGAGGAAGGAGTGGATTGGCCTTTTTGAAGAAAGGAGCCTTTCAGTTCATAAAACAACAGAGGTGTTTTTCTAATGTGAGAAACTGGAGCTAAAATAAGTCAAAGGAGCCATTATTCCCTCAGGTGCTGGACTTCTTTTCACACCTTTGTAAATGTCAGAAGCTTCCCAGTCATGCCTACAGGACTGAAAAGCTGTAAAACAACAACAACAACAACAACATATATACACACACACACACACACACACACACACACACACACACACACACACACACACACACACACACACACACACACGAGTAGCGAGACACAATTTTTTTACTCTGGCATGGGATTCTAAGGATCGAATCAGTGAAGCTCCTGGTTTGTCACAGCTTTGCCCTTAAAACATTACACAGAGCTCTAACTCGGCAGCGTCGCCGCATGGAGCCGTGCCAGCAGTCTCGGGCTGCACGGATCCTCATGACTCACACAGAACTGGAGATCTCGTGAAGATAATGGCTGATGGGATACACTGTCTCCATGCTGAGCGGAGCCCGCAGAGGCAGGTGGCGGAGACGAGCAGTGGCGCTCGATAAAGATAGAACCTGAGAACATGTCTTGAAAATGACGCAGAGGCCAATCCCTACCCAAATATTAATAATGCAGCGAAAGATAAAATTGCTTTTAGTGTAGCAAAATTTACATCCAGTGGCCAAACCATCCATTGAATATAGTGGCGCACAGGGTCTCCGAACTAACTCCGATGCAGAAGAAATCAATAAAACTGGGACCAAGACGTTGTCATTTTAACAAGGAGACATAACGTTATGGTGATATGGGCTGTGTGTGATGCAATTCACTTCCTGGAAGAAACACACACTGAGGTGTGGCGCCCAGGTAACTTAAATGACTGGGATGGAGGAAAAATATTTCTTACACAGGGGAGTGATTTCATGTCAGGTTTATACTGTAAGCCATCCAATTGCAGCAATCGGAAAGATCACGATTAACATCTGCAAAAGGCCCCAAACTAAAAACTACAGCAAGACATCAGTTTGAAAGAATTTAATCTGCTTGAATAAGACAGACAGACAGACAGACTGACTGACTGACAGACTGACTGACTGGGGAGGGGAGCTTGCCGTGTGTCTGTTGATCCGCAGTAAACAGCAGCATGCATTTATCAACACACTGCAGTGGGGCTGCTGATATCATAGCCATGCTTTGTCCCAATTATTTCATTATTTTTTCAAAAAGACAGATTCCGAAAAACCCCCTCAGACTAAAGAATCAATGAGTTAGGCAGACTCGACCAGACTAGACTGACTTAAGTCCCTCAACGCTGCTCCACCAGGGAAGTGCAGGAGTGGCAGGTAAACAAGTGGGATGATTACTGTGTTTGCTGCTAATATCCCCTTCTCGTCGCCGCTCACAGCGCCCACCACTCGCCAGCCCGCCCGCCAACCGCCGCCCTCATTTAAATACGATAAGGTTGCCTCAGGAATAGCGACTCTCCCTCGCTAGTGGTGTCATTGATCTGGCTGTCACCACCTCCACGGCTTCACAGGGAAGCGTTGCAGACAAACATACGTGATAGTGGTGGGAATTCCGGCTCCTTTCAGAGAACCGGTTCTTCTGGCTCGGCTCACTAAAAAGAGCCAGTGGCTCTTTTTAGTGAGCCGAGTGGATCCTTAGATTTTCTGTTGCTTCTTTTATTTATTAAACGATGTGGTAAAAATAATAATTAATGTTGTAATGATATCAAAAATATTAAATGTGCATTATTTATACACTCAACATGGAACACAGTACTGTATAAATAACACCCACCCTAATACAACTATGTGCACGTGAAAGAACACATCAACCAACGAACATCTAAATAAAAACAAAAAATTTGCAAAACAAACAAAAAGCAGCTTTCAGCTAAAGAAAATAAATCAGTTTAGCCAAGATTGGCATTCAAAAACACTAAATGCCAATGTTGTGTGTCTCTCTGTGTATGTTGTATGGTATTCATTATTCCGTTCATCCCGTTTCTGATATGAGTTTTTTTTTTTTTTTTTTTTTTACATGTCTCTATCACACAAAATCTCTGCTAGAACACTTTCTGAATCGCTGCCAACTCTGCGACTGGATACGGATCAACTCGTTTTCTGGTTTTCTTATGGGATGTACGGCATGACGTCTATTATCTGCGCCTTTTCTCCATCTCTCCATTTCTTCTCTCTGACGCTCAGGGGTGAAGTGCTCAGCGTAGATAGACGGTGACACACATCATGACTAATCTTGTGCCACTTTCGCAAAAAAACAAAAAAACAAAACAATTGGCTCCCCCCAAAAAAACGGCTCTGCCAATCAGGGGCCGGCTCTCTTGGTTCACTTGAAAGCGCCGGCTCTTAGAACCGGTTCGTTCGCGAACGACCCATCACTGATACGTGAGACGTGAGCTGCAGCGCGACGTCTGAGACCGAAAGTCAAGACGGATGTCTTTAATATGTCGGACCTTCAAAAATATGTACACAAGACTTGAGTCTGGCAGAACCGCCTCTCTGGTTTGAAGGACGGTCCAAACCACTGGCTCTGATCTTTTTATGGGCTGGGCCAAGGAACATGACTCATGAGCCTATTTGGTGTTGGTCACTGTGTCTTGAGCACTTGTGTTTTCCCTGCGTCTCGACACCGCAGCGTGAGATTAAGTTGGGAACGTCGATCCTGGATTATCCCCGTGGCCTTTGAGACGCACTCATAATTGAGAGTGACTCCACCTGAAGCGAAGGTCGGTAGAATGAAAATCAAAAAAAAAAAGGGGACTTAAAGGGACTCCAGTTCTGTCACAGTGTTATTAACATGCTGCAATACGAGGCTGTTGGTCTGGATTTTTAAAAAAAACAGAAAAAAGAAAACCACCTTTGATTGTGGATTCTTTTTTTTTTTTTCAATAACCACATTATTTCTCTACGCTTTGACTCGGCTCTTTGCAGGAAATGGAAAAGCGCTGCACTTTTGGTGCAAGTAAAAGGCGATCCACATACAACGCTTGCCCACATGAAACAGGAAAAGAAGAAGGAGGAGGCTGCTGTCTTCTGCCGCGTGACCGCGCTGCGCCTGAAGGCTGGAGCTTCATTTTTACATCACGGCTCTCACAATTCAAAGGAGAACCTCGACGACTTCGTTGGCGGGGGCATTTAGAATCATTCTTTTTTCCTTTTCTACAAGAGCTATTTAAGCGTCAGCAGCGTGGTGGAGAAAAGGGCCGTGTGAGGTGGAAATCCCACACGGTTCAGACGTGTGTGGGGGGGCGTATGTGGATAAACAAGACGGTGAGAGAGAAAGACGCAGCCACGGCGGTGTCTCAGTGGGTTTAAATCTGCGGTTGTTGCTGAAAAAGAAAAGAAATTTGCCGCCACATGAACTCAGAGCCAAAAAAAGCCGAAAAATAATAATGATGATAAAACGCTTAATTCCAAATGTTTTGATCTTCCATCGTTTCAGCTTTCCATTGAACGCCGCCCTTATTGACTCTGAGACTGCAGAATATTCTCATTCAGCTCAAGCGCAAATTTGTGTTTAAATGACTTTGATGATGTCTGGATGGGAGGCAGGAGGCTCGTTATTTGTTCTGACTCGGACTGAAGTATTGGCTTGACCTTTGATGTCAGTCAGCGATGCCATTTACCACCTGTGTGATTGCGAGGCTCCTCCACAATCCCTGCAAATGGTAAACGGAAGCGTGAAATGCTGCGGTGGAATCAACGCGGATGCTATTTTTTCTCTTCCCCCACTTAACTATAATGAATGAATGACACTGCGATAATGAGAAAGATAAACATATCGCAAATGTATCTCGAATGAAAGAGTTGTGCATGTGTCTTTCCAGAGTAAGTGCCTCTTCCAAGGTTTTTCCCCCTTAAATAATTACGTGTATATAGGGATCCGTTCCCAATAAAATATTTGCAGTCACCACCGCCTGGTCAAGGATTTGTAATTCCAAAAGTGCTGCTGATCAAAGTTTATAGTTCAATTATTCAAATAAAAAAACTCTATATCCTTCAAACGGCCGCGTCTCTGGGAAGCAAATATCCAAAATGCAACAGTATGTTGGCGCTGCGAAGGCTTGGCCTTAGGCCGCTATTTTAAATTGAGACTCAGATGACATGATGTATATCAAAAATACCGACAAAAAATAGAAATAAACGAAAATTCTAACACAAAATCCAGCAGTCTGTTTTTTATTTATTTATTTATTTTTAGCAAGACTTGAGAATGAGTGTTGTGCCTCTTGGTATCAGATTGATTCACTGCATAAAGTCATCACTGCATCCATTTATCTTTTATAACGCTGGCATCCTGTCAACACTTTCAAATATTATTCACTTGTTTTTTCACCCTCTGACCAGAATAAGGAAGTGGAAAAATGATCATAAATAACAAAAGGCTTACCCGTACAATCTTAAATCATTCCAACAAACAAATGAAATTATTAGATTAAAAAAAGTGAGAAAGTTAAAAAAAAAAAAGAAAAAAAAAAGCCACAGCACAGCTGTTAGCGCTTTACCTTGTAATTTTCACCCAAAATCAGAACAATAACGACCTCTTTTTTTTTTTATCATGAATATAAAGGACAACGGGATCATTACTCATGGTTACATTTCCTTCATTCAACACAGCGATATTAAACAACAGTTGCAACAAGGGCAGCTCTCTGATCTTACTGCCTCCCAACAGTTTATCCCTGGGACCAGAGAGCGAAGCAGCATTTAACACAGTCATGTACATTCTATCGGTGTGGTCCCAGTCTCGCGACAGGGAGGGATGTAAGAGATAAAGGCTGTGGACAAAGTATTGATTCTCAGGTGAGATGGATCGATACAGCATCAGCTGCACCTTGTTTATGCCTAATGGCCAACCGTGTTGAAGAGAATTACGGCTTTGATTGTGAGCTGAAGTTGGAGTTAAAAGTGTGTTATGTGTGGCAGCAAGTTTGTTTAGCGCCTAAACACTCTCAGTTACAAATGAGTTAAATTCTATTCTCAGCACTGCACTATACAACATACTATGATGATCAATAGGAGGGGATTTCGCCAAAATATATTTAGTTTTAAGTCCCAAATAAAAGTTACGCTTATCACAGAAACATGAGAAGCATGTGGTGATAATCTCTTCATTTCAAACAAAAAGCACGAGTTGACGTTAACTTGTCATGTGACATTTTTCTACGGTGTCATTCTCACTGGATCAGAATGTAAACGGGACGGTGAACAGCACTGTTTGAATTCAACCCGTCCCCCAATCAGACCACCCAACGGCTGATTAATGGATCAGATATTCATTTCATCGTCTTGTAAGACAACAGCGAGTTGTGCGACAAGAACTGAGAGACTGGACGGTTGGTTAGGTGCACTGGGAAGTTCAGGGAAGGTGAAATTCAATTCGGATTACAGTGCATTTACAACACACACCTTGAAATCTCAACTGAGAAGATGGCAAACTTTCTGTGAGATGTGTATGTAAAGAACAAAGCGCAAGGCTCCCAACTGGCACCCAGCGACGCTTCAGTCGCCCTCTGCAGGGCTCTGACAGCGTGATGCCCTCTTTTCAAACAATGGAGCCAAAAAGCACATTTCAATAATGTTTTGCACCCGGACCATATCTGGCAGTTGAGCTGAAACGTCTGTGCAGCAAAATGGAGCTTAACTCTCCGTGACCGCTGCACCAGGAAGGTTAATAATGATTTCTTTGTATTTAAAGTACGAGAAGCTTCCGGGAGAACTGTGAGTCTTTTCATTTTGGACACGATGTAAAGTGTGAGCAGAATGTAGACTAGAGGGGTTTGTTTTTGTTCAATGCCATTGTATTTTTGTTGAAGGTGTTGTGGGATGTGTCTCTGGACGTGTGTGTTATAGGCAGCTTAGTGTGTGATTGGAAGTGAGTGAGTGTGTGTGCGTGGCTGCGAGCGGCCAGCAGAGGCGCTCGCAGCCACCGTGGTGCCCAAGCGGAAAGAAGAAGGTGAAGCAGCGTGCGAGTGAGCGGCTGAGTGCATGAGCGGTAGCGGTAGCGACCAGGGCAGGTAGCGAGAGAGTTACAGTGCACAAAACAATAAACTCCCTTCTCAACTGCAACACGTCCTCCTCCTCTGTGTGTGTGCCACCGCTTCAACCAGTGTGGGGCTCATAGTTTGTTCAAGGGAATTAACCCCGAAGGAAGCACGTTACTTCGGCCCTGGAGATGACGAATCTCCCCTGTGTCTCCCGACCACGGTCCGGAACGAAAGCAGGAACGGTTAACGAAGGCTTTCTTTCCAATCTGAGGCTTCAGATGCAGAATATCACTGTTATAAGAAAAACTGGAAGAATAAAATCTCATCAGCTTGTCCAAAAACAGGCCAAAAGGCTGAGTACTTGAATACTTACTATAAACCGGCACGCTTGTTGACTTAATTGATAAGATGATAAGTTACACGTTTTGCCGCAGATTCCCCCCTCTTCCACCAATTTATTTTTCTTCTACTTGCAAACGCAATTCATCATTTCCCAAACGACACCATGATACTTCAAATCAATGCCCGGCCTTCAGGGAAGTTATCGGATTCCGTACGTTGTGAAAATGTTAATGCGGGTATTAAACCCCTGGTTCAATGTGGAAATCGATGAGCCAAAAAAAATCGCAGGTGATCATACAATATTTAACAGGCCTCCACAGTTACACGGTTTTAAAGTCGAACGGGCCGATCCTTTGGAAATGTGTGCAGCTTATCAAGTCGGTTCAACCAACAGTTTAAAGCCTAATTCTTTCCATTTTCCATTTCTAATATTTTCTAGTATTAATGTATGCGTCTCTAGCCTGTCAATGAACTGCTTCGAAATGTTCGTTTTTGCAACCTTTTTCAGAAAGCATGTGTGAAAACACCGTTCTGGGAATCAGGATCAGCACTTGGTAACGGTTTATGGAAGAAAGCATGATTATTTGCAGGAGGCTATCAACAGAGGGCTAAACGTGCTGTTTTCTGGAGGATTTCTTTTCCTTTCTTTTTTTCTGTCACAATTAATCCCCGAAGTTTAAGATGAGAAGATGGAAGTAAGTGTTTGGAAATGAGGACAATATAAAAATAAGCAACGGTCACTAAATAATGTGGACAATAGCTGGTGGTGTGGAGAGAACCTGAGTCATCCAAACCTGTTTCAGAAAGATGGTTTATCAAACGGAGTCTAGCTCTCAGCTCGCAACTTCACTTACCTTCAGAAGGGAAACTCTGGAGTTTAAAAAGCAAATTCACCGGAGCAACAAACAACAAAAACATGGCAAACCTCTTTGAATTCTTTAAAAAGAAGGTGAGCATGAACACATTTTCAGGAGAAAAGTTGACACAAGCCGCAGTGCAAACAGGGCAAGACTGAAAGTTCTGTGTTCATTCAATATTTAGACCAACTGTACGTTCAATGTTATGTTCAAACTAGAGACAGCGAGGCTCAGGGGTTTCAATCATTTAGGTGTGATCCTGCGGGAGAAAGATGTAGTGGGGAGCAGCTAAAACTGAAGTTGAGGAACACCAGGAAATGCCAGGAGTTAATTCTGTGGATTAATTCTGTGTATGATTTGATTTATCAGCCTTATGTATTCACAGCAGTGGAGCAGTTATGTAAAATGCATCTTGTCAAAACAAACAAACAAAGCAAAGTTGTTCGAGTTAGAGTCGGGCAGATGGCCATTGGCGAGCTCTGCAAATTATTCATCCAATATAAAAACTGGACTTTTGTTTTTGCAGCCTAATTGAAGGAGATAAAGGAGACCAAATAAAATGGGAATGAATTGTTTTTATTTCACTGCTCTGAGTCACAGCGACGGTGCCATAATCTATAAAGTGGCTGTGACATATTGCGTTTCTGTCGGCTCTGCGAGCTGTAGCCTTACTAGCTGTGCACCGCCAGAGTCCCACTTCCCAAATCCTACTGGGGGGATAAACACAACAGAACAAAACAAAAACAAGAAAATTCAGAGCTGCACAAAGAGGCTGCTTGGATGTCGGAGCACGTCCACAAGGTGGTGACGCGGGTGATGTGGGGATGGATGAGGGTAATGCAGATACGAAGGGAATAAATAATAATAGTCACAGGCTCTACGCAACTGCCTGAGTTAAGAGATCTTTATGGATGGGGTCCTTGAGACAAGGACAAGTCTTGTTTGACAGAAAGTAGCCTGAGTTTCACATGGGACACAAAGAGAAACTGAGGTTTTTGAAGTGAAGCTGAGAAACCTCAAGTTGTCATAGTAACTGACGAAGACTTCAAGTTGTTCTCATTTAGAGACACACCGGAGATCTTTGAGTGAACTATGTCCTGGCTCTGAGTAAACTGTGTCTGGGGTTAGATTGAACTGTGTCTGGGGTTAGATTGAACTGTGTCTGGGGTTAGATTGAACTGTGTCTGGGGTTAGATTGAATTGTGTCTGGGGCTTGGGTTAACTGTGTCTGGGGCTTGGGTTAACTGTGTCTGGGGTTAGATTGAACTGTGCCTGGGGTTAGATTGAACTGTGCCTGGGGTTAGATTGAACTGCGTCTGGGGTTAGATTGAACTGTGCCTGGGGTTAGATTGAACTGTGCCTGGGGTTAGATTGAACTGTGTCTGGGGTTAGATTGAACTGTGCCTGGGGTTAGATTGAACTGCGTCTGGGGTTAGATTGAACTGTGCCTGGGGTTAGATTGAACTGTGCCTGGGGTTAGATTGAACTGTGTCTGGGGTTAGATTGAACTGTGTCTGGGGTTAGATTGGGGTTAGATTGAACTGTGTCTGGGGTTAGATTGAACTGTGCCTGGGGTTTGAATGAACTGTGTCTGGGGTTAGATTGAACTGTGTCTGGGGTTGGATTGAACTGTGTCTGGGGTTAGATTGGGGTTAGATTGAACTGTGTCTGGGGTTAGATTGAACTGTGTCTGGGGTTGGATTGAACTGTGTCTGGGGTTAGATTGAACTGTGTCTGGGGTTAGATTGAACTGTGTCTGGGGTTTGAGTTAACTGTGCCTGGGGTTTGAGTTAACTGTGTCTGGGGTTTGAGTTATCGCCCTTTCTGAAACAAATGATGAAGAGTTTCCCTCATTTAATGTTTCCACTGACACAGAAACATTTTGAAGCAATTTTTATTTTTTAAAGGATTTTTTTTTTTTTTTCTTTGAGGTATTTCACTCGCAGGGCACGAGGACAGGGGGTGACGGACAGTTGTAAGGTGTGGTGGATTGTTTAAACAGTGACATTCTCTCTGCAGTCCGGCGTAAATGTGTTTGGACTTACGGTCGCTGCAGAACGGGCCACTGTAGGTGGTCATGGTGCAGTCACAGGAGAAGCCCTCCCACAGCTGCAGACACACTCCCTGGTGATGGCAGGAGTCCTCCGTGCAGGTCGTGCTGGGACCTGCATGGCGCACAACGGTGGGACAAAAGCAGAGTTTTTATTTAGTAAAAAGTGGAAAAAACAACAACAGTGGAAAACAGGGAAAATACACCGTTGCTCATAAAGTCCAATTCAATTTGGCTATCATTTGTTTAATCTGATGAGATGAATTAATGTATTTCAGTATTTTCCCCCCAATTTAATAAGCAACAGTATTTTAGGACCTGTACATTTTAATGCGATTAAAAAGTGTTGAAGGCCAGATATTTTACGCAATAAATAGTTAGTAAGCTCAAAAACTTTTTCTCACCTCGCCAAAGAGATGTTCAGTGAACAGTCTCCATGGTAATAATAAGATATACTGTGCACAGTCCTGCTCCCAGCAGGTGGATCGATAATTTTCTCGTACATTTATTTTTTTACTGCCAGCACACAATCACTTCTTAATTCTCACATCTTCCCACTGATAAGTTGCATTCTTGTAAAAATCAAGGTGGCTTTCTTCACTTGTGCTTCAGATAAGGGTGATGTTTGATTTTTTACAACCGTGTGACCTGGACCCCCTGCGTCTCCCACCAACCATGTCTTGGTTGGTGCAGCTTGATAACTTGTCTTTCAGAACCAGCAAGAAGGTGACCTTGGTTATTAACTCCATTATGAAATGTACTGGTCTGCTCGGCTGAGCGCTTTTAAGGCGAGGTTAGAGCTCGACAATAAGCAGGCAAATAAAGACCGTAACCAATGATGGCGAATCATTTTAATTAAAACACAAAATGTCTTATTTGCCAATTCTGAGATGAACGTTCAAGGACGGTATAACCCAGGTGCCGCTATTAGTTGTCTGCAAGAACATATACATGCAGCCAAAACACCTGAAACCAGAATAAAAGAGCAAACTGGTGGTTCTCTACTTCCTGGTGTGTTTCTGCGCCTCACCTTCGCAGCCGCGCTCCACCTCCCCGACCTTGTGGAGGGCGTCGGCCAGCAGGTCGGGCAGCCTGCCGTTCAAGTCAACCGAAGCCAGGCAGCCCTTGTATCCTTCCCGCGATGCGATCAACCTGGGCAGGCTGCTGTACATGCTCTTCCCGACGCCGCCCACGTACAGCTCACCTGCAGCGTTTTGCGAGCGAACATCCGTAAGTCAGTCAGACAGTCAGTAGGTCAGTAGGTCAGCGGAGGTTCTGCGCCGCTGAGAGTCGCCGAACCATCGACGTGCGGTCTTACCTTTCAGGTCCAGGTTGCGGGCTCCGTTGGCGTGCTGCGTGACGGTGCGCGAGTCGATCTTGAGCACGTGCACGTTGCTGTTGTCGCGGGAGATCACCACGTTGTGCCACTGGTTGTCGTTGAGCGGCTTGTCGGAGTTCCCCTTCATCAGCGACGGGCCGTTGCCCAGGTCGAACACGTAGTGGATGTACCTGCAGGACAGGAGCGGCCATGTTTACAGTCACAACTGTTTCCTGTGAGGAGTCGACAGGTTAAAGTTAAAGCCCCAGTGATTGTCAAGAATTGGGAGAATATATCCTCCAGATCTGACCCATCATCCCCTGAGGGAGCGGTGGGTAGCAGTGGTGGGCAGATGTGGTACTGCGCCTGGGAATCATTGGGTTGGTGATCTAACCCCCCCAATTCCAACCCCGAATACTGAGTGCCAAGCAGGGAGGCAATGGTCTTTGGTATGACCCGGCCGGGGATCGGACCCACAACCTACCAGTCCCAAGGTGGACACTCCATCACTCGACCACTGAGCAGGTGGCGCTGTTTTCCAGCGTGAGGCTTGTCGGATGAACAGCCCCATCAGGGTCGTTTGCAGCAAACCAAAGCGTGAAATGACGGTGGAGATGGTTTTAGTTTGGGCTGCAGTCACTCCTTCGTTAATAAAACCTTTCACTGGATATGATGGGTTGACTGTAAACTATTTGCAACAATTAGTCTTCACACGTCAGAACCTCCATCACTAGTTGCAAGGCGTTATCATTATGTCATCTCAAAACACGAGAAGGTCAGACATCTGACGTGACAGCAAAGGAATGCATTTTCTTTTTCTTTTTTTTTTTTTTTACCTCAGTGTCATTTACATTTAAAGAGGTAATGAAAGCAGCGAACCGGCTAAATTATGTTTTTCTACCACTGCATTTTATTATGTGGCTGGAGTTTTTTTTTTTTTGTTGTTGGTGGAACGCAGCCGAGCAAAGACGGGCTTCATCTTCCAGGATTTATGGCCGCGCGTTCCTGCAGGATTTCCCATCTGTCTCGTTGACCACTGTTGTTAACTGGCTAAAGCGATTAGTATTGGCTGCGCTGTCCGCAGCAGGAGTCAGTGAACGCAGCGCTGCTTCCAACCTGGTGTTCAGAAGCATCTCGGACCCAGCTGACCGTGCGGCGGACGTTTAAATAAATTACGTAAACAAGGCGTGAATTCCTCACGCTCAGATTGGAGCAGCAGGAGGATAACCAAAAACTGAACTGAAGTGTCGACAGCCACTTTTCTGTCTGTGTTTTCATGGCGAGCTTCTGTCGCGGCTCCAGAGCCCAACAAAGCGGCGCTCTGACTAATTGCTTGCTGGGGAAGAAAAGGAAAAAAAAAAAAAAAGGCAGTTGAAGCTTGGACAGTGGAAGACTGCAGTTGTTGCTTTGTCTTTCATTTAGCAGCTTTCTCTCTGCGCTCTCTCTCTTCGTCAGCTAATTTTTATTCATTCATTCATTCATTTATTTATTTATTTGTTGCTCATGATTAATAAAACATTTGGAACGCGTTTGCTGCCAAATGTTTTGTTTTTTGTTTTTTTTCCCAAGAGTGGGTTGGGTGCCGATAACGACGCCGGGCCGGCGCTGTCGTGATGGCAGCATCTGTTTTTGCACTCCTGCGTGCTTTTTCGTCTCCTTTAGACAAAAAATTAATTTCGGATGAGCAAATTATTTTACAGCCACGGATCAAAGTCATGAATCATGATTAGGTAACAGGGGAAGGAAAGGAAAGTGGACTATTCTTGTGCCTTTGCTTTTGCAAGATGGATTTTGATTTAATAAAGCAAAAACAACAACAAAAAAAAAATGATCGTGGAAAGTTGATGTTAATATATATTTACCCGAATTTCATTTTAAAATGACTATTAAAACTTTATAAGGTCTCTTGGCATGTGGTAACAGTTAGGCTCCTACCCTTTGACCAGCTCCACCACAATGAAGTCGCTGCCGTCCCCGGAGTTGTACAGGATCAGGCCGTCGGGACTAGTGGTCTTGAACTGTAAGAACAGGTGCATGGAGGCGTAGGCCTGCAGCGTGGAGAAGGCCAGGTAGCTGGCCTGGGTCAGGAAAGTCACGGGGTTGGCCACGATGTGCCTCATGCCGAAGCGAGCGTTCAGCTCGCAGAAGGATATGTCTCCGTTCTTGCACTGGTCCAGATAGAGCATCCCATTGACGGAGAGCGCTTGCAGATGGCCGATGAAGTTGGAAGGCACTACCGAGATGAAACGCCGCTCTGTCATGATCCCCGTCTCGATGTTATTGAACTCGAGCCGGGTGTGGGCGCCGCTCATGTGGCCTGGAGGGGGAAAACAAGAAAGAAAAAAAAAAGGGAAGATTTGCAAATTCCTCTCATTCTCTGGGACGAGCGCGGCTCCTTCTTGCTCATTACCTTCCACGGTGGCGTTGTCCACAGACAGCAGCAGATTCTTCCCTCGCCGCTGCACCCTCACAGTGTGCCACTCATTGTCATTCAGCTTATCACCTGCCAGGAGGATCTCCGGTCCCTTGCCTATAGGAGGAGGGAAAGGCATCCAGTGACAATCTCGCCGCCCAATATGGGACTCGGCAAACACGACTCTGCCCGCTCAGGGCACGTACATTTATTCACTTACAGAATCACTCACACATATTAGCATTTCTGGAGAAGTCATGACTTTTTTCATTTCAAAGGAATCGCTGAAGAAGCCAACGTGTGGAATTATTCTGTGTCAAACCAGCACGAGGCCAGTCTGCCTGCTCCGTGGGCCAGTTTCGCCCGTGGCTACGGAGGGGACATCACATGTGCGTTGTAAAGCCGACGCACCGCCTTAAGATTCAAACATTTCTGCACCACACTCTGCCTTTTATTTCTTTCTTTCTTTCTTTTTTTTTTTTTACCCCCTCCCCCCACCAGTTTCAAAATAGGTCACTGTGAAGAAGGCGCGGCTGCAGCAGCACCGTCATTCCGAATCAGGGCCTATGCAACAGGCCGACATGGCAGTTCAAAGGAGTTCTGACACCGCTTGGGAAACTAATTGGCCGTGCCTTCCTAAGCTGACTGCGCCTTTAGGGGTTTGTCTGTCTAATTGAGCTCAGGGTGCAGGAGAATTGCAGGGGACGTAGAGAGGGCAGTAAATGGGGAAAACATCAACTGGTTTCCGAACACTTGGCTGTTTTATCCCAGGGGAAATAATAGCGCGACTAGAGAGAGAGAGAGAGAGATTGTGTCCGCGGCTGCATATCAAGCGGCCTTCACGCCGCGAGACGTCGGCGTCCACCTGCTGGATATCGGCCGCGCGCTCCAGACAGATCGATCAAGCCCGCTCTCCCTCTCCCCTTCCCTCTCCCCCCTCTCTCTCTTTTGATGGTTTCACTCACTAATGAAAGAAATACCAAAGCGCCCGCTGGAATTATGTCCATCATAAAGGCAGCGGTGTTTACCTTGTAAATCTCTACGGTGAAGCACTGAGGGTGCGGGGCAGATCTGCTGTAATAAAAGATGAGATAGCGCTGCCTCGTGACAACTATTAATCTTGCGCGCGCCTCTCAAAGGAAGGCGCCTCCGCCGCCGCGTCTGAGCTCAAGCGTCCCGATAAAAAAAAAAAAAAAAGAGAGACAAACTGTCCGGTGTTGGGTGGCGATAAGGCCTCTGTGCTCCCCGACGGCCTGATTTTGAAGGACGCACGCTGTTAATCTGACGCACTCGTCTGTTTACAAGCGGCGGCGGCGATGCGCAGGTCAAACAGAAGGAATGACTGTCGAGGTTCTGACGGCCGAGTCGCTCGCAAAAGAAAAATAAATAAATGGCAGCGCACAAGTGGGTGAGTCAGCGATGCTCGGGTTGCACAAAGGTAAACGTGTTCAAATGCAGCGATGAAATAAGCAGGAACGAACAACGCTACCAACTGGAGTCCGTAGAGAGACATTAGCAAGAAACCACTGGAGAGCTCACAGTGGTGTTTGAGAAAGGATGGAGAGCGCGTGCACTCTATGGATTTGTTTGCAATGATCTTTCACAAAAGGTTGCAAGTGCACCCGAAGAAACCTTTCATTTTATTAGAATTTTAAATGATGTGTGGGTCCAATAAGTGACTCAAAGGACAGATTCGAGCAGGCAGTAGCTGTGCCTCACTGCTGGGAATAATAAATAGGTTTATGGCCTTTGATTTGAAGTGCGGGTCAGTGACCGAGGATGGAAAAGACATTTGAAAGCAACAACTGCGCTCTGTGTTTCATTTGGTGGATTGTGATGTGGCTGGAGGAGCTGACTGGAGGAGCTGACTAAAGCGGAGCAGCGCGAGACGAGTCCAGAGTCAAAGCGAGAATCTGACCCCGAACGCCTTGGAACGTGGCCTCGTGTGAGGGGGGAGGTTGTACGAGGCTTCCACGCCACGTTAGAAGCTCCGCTTTGTCCAGCCTGATCCGCTGTTAAAATTGAATTGAATTAATATATATATATATTTTCCCCCCAACAAGGGCAACTTCAAAGGCAACGGGGAGGTTATGGGGGCCGGCATCATGTGCCGAGACTTTGAACACGCGGGGCGCGCGCGTTAATCAAAGCTTTTTATGGTAATTTGGTAATTTTGTCAAACAAACGGCTGATTTCCAAAGCGTGCAGCGAGACCATTATTCCCAAGATTCCGGGGAATTAATCAGGAGCGCTGCAGCAACATTTGTTCTCGCAACTGTTGCCCTCCCACTGACAGCTTTCAAGCAGCTGCTGTAAATGGGCCGCCGCCTCTTTGATCCCCGCAGAAAGGAGACGCGGCACGTTTCCCACATCCCTCACCTGAGAGGGACCGCGTGTTCATCCAGTAATCCAGCTGGAAGCCAATCTCTTGGAGCAATGGCCAGAGGGGGAAAAAAAACAACAACAACAAAAAACACATTCAATGTCTCCCACTGAGTCTTTGGCGCTGACTCCAAATGATGACGGTGTGAATAATTTAGGCGGGGGATCCTCACTATTGGAAAAATTGGCACCATTCGTTTTGGAATCCATTTGCAAGGCAGCGATCACTGCACGCCGAGCGGTGAGCTCCTCAGCAGCACAGTGGACAAACACTGTCAACGATCATAAAGGCGATCAAATGTGCGCGCAGTGCGCTCGCTGCGCGATGCGAGAATGCCATCTGCTGGCCGATCGGGCAACTTCCAGGGCAGATGTTTGCAAAGATAAAGTCTCCTCGCTGTAACGAGCCATTGTAAAAATGAGCTTTCTTCCATTTCCAAAGTTATTACCTTGTTTGTTTTACTTTGTTTTGACTTACAACTGCTATTGAAATATATGGACTCATATATAGAAGTGCCTCGCAATTTTCAGACACACTCACTCACACATTACTCACCTGGATGAGAGAAAAACAAGGCAATCCATTGACATTAATAAGCCGTGGCACTTACGGCCCTCCTTCGGCTTTACAGCCATTCATACATCACTGCAGATCAACAGATTGACTCGCGACAATACTTTGGTGGGAATGTTAAAACGTGTTTATGGGAGCAACCGTTGCGATGGATCAATTTCACCCTAACAGCAGCTATTGTGGAGGCTAAAAATATGACGAGGCTGCTGTCTGAGTCATCTAGAAATTGAACATCAATAACGCTTTTATTTTCATAAGGATAAATCACTGGTGAGGGGAGGGAACAGCTTCTCCATGAGCATCTCTGTGCTCCCTCTGTATTGGCTGATTTGTATCATCAGCGTGGCTCTCACCTCCCTGCTGCCAATTGCTTTTCATCTGTTCAGCCTGCACCAAAACCTGCTGCCCGTCTCTCACTATCAGAGGAGGAGAAACAATCAGCAGCGCGAGATGGAAATGGAACATGGAGCTCCGAAACCTGAAACCTTCCTTTAACAAAATTACAGGATTTTTTTTTTTTTTTTTTTTCCCCAGATGCAAAGCAAGATGTGCGTCCTATGGTATGTCCATTCTGGTCCATCCTGCTATTTTCAGGTATTCTTGCTCACATTAAAAAAAATAAATAAATAAAAATAAAAAAATAGAAATCAATACCAATATATTTGATTGAATTGCTGTCAGAATGTTCCTAACACTGATCGATGATGATGTCATTGTTTGATTTGACTTTTATCGGCATCTTATACATGTGCCACGGAACAAAGCAACATATCAAACCCATAATGACTAATGAGATTGAGAACATAATTACAGTGTAAGGCATTTTCATTAGGAACTGATGGAGACTTCATCAGTGGGGAAATTAGCTGCAACAAACTCTAATCTCTCTAACGTGTTTAAGCGGGGAAACAAAGGGATGCGGTTCTCTGTGAGAGCCGGCAGTATTGTCACACAATCATCTATTGATCAGATATTGCGTTAAGCTCTGAGTTTGTCCCGGCCGCGCCACTGTCTGCTAATTACCCGGTGAACAAATCCCCCCCCCCTCCCTGACTGGGAGCCGCTTTGCTCGCCGCAGATAATTGCTGATTGTGCGCGCACTCTCTCCCCAATTATGAGCCGCGTGCGACAATTAGCCAGAAGAACACGACTGATTGGCTCGTTGGCACGAGGGCAGCTCGACTGTACGTCACAATTGGCTTAAATTCGATCACAACATTCTTGTGTGGCAATAATCAGCAAAAATATGCAATCCACAGTGTTGCGAAAATGTGGTTTACACGAGAGTCGCGCAAAGAAATTAAGATCCAATTACATCACAGCAAAAAAACAAAACAAAACAAAACAAAAAAACAAAACAAACGAAAACACTGCAGTCGATGATGATTGAATTTGGAGTTTCGGAAGTTGGAGTCCCAAAAAATAAAGTGAGCAGGCGGCACAGGATTATACCACAGTCTACTGCGTGTGCTCATAACCAGAATACAGTAAATAGAACATAGGAGACACTTACTGAGATTACAGTCTATCCTGATACAATCTGGTGAGAGAGAGAGTGAGATGGTGAGATTAAAAGAAAAAAGGGGAACAGCACAGAAAGAGGAGAATATTTCACATCCTTCAAGGTACATTCTGCAGACATTAGTCAGTGCTTTAACAGAGCCCACTATCCGGGGACAGCCGGGAGAGTCTAAACCGCCACTTTCCCCCTGTGGTGGACATGACGCAAGAAAAAAATAAATAAATAAAAAATAAAATAAAGAGTGACTGTGGAAACCTCAGCATGTGTCTGGGCACTGCTGCTGCTACAACAGAGCAGATCAAAGCTGGGATCAATATTAGTTTTATTGACCATAAAAGTACAAGAGCACCACTGGCACACACTCATAGAAATCTATATATGAATTGGTTTTGTCTGCATTGGCTCTTAAATTGGGCGCCATGGAGTTACTCTGACTGGCTTTTGTTCGGCACTCCAGCACCGGAAATGTCAGATATGATAAAGGCTGAAACTTTTGTCTGAATAATAATATTGATAATAGAAAAACAAAACAAAAAGAAAAGAAAATCTTAAAGCCTGACAAGCAAAGGAACACATGTGGCTGTTAAAATGAGTTGTCTTGAATCCATTTCCAGACAGATTTGACATCATGCTTGTAAAAGTGTTATATATATATGTATATATATATATATATATATATATATATATATATATATATATATATATATACATATATATATATATATATATATACATATATATATACATATATATATACATATATATATACATATATATATATATATATATATATATATATATATATATATATATATATATATATGTACTCAATTCTAATATCAAAGGGGATTATACATTGTGCATACAGGGGCATATCGAGCGTCTGCTGCAGACAGCTGAACACTGGTCAGCCGCTCATTGAAAATAAACTACATTTGAACTTAAAGTGCTCGAGCACTTTAATCACCGTGATGCTCCTGTACTTGTACATGGCAGCCCAGACCTTGACCCGTGGTCACTCTATTACAAAACACACTAGCTTACCGTTGATGCATAATTCCAAGTCCAACACAGAGGAAAAGAGCGGTTTGCACGACCTGCAGCCACAAGGAACCCAAAGCCGTAAAAAACAAAAATGTCTTTCATTCATTTTTGAAAAAATAAACCCCAACAAAAAACGACTCACTCAATCATCATTTGTGAGGTTTGGATCATGAAACCAATTGAGTGGACTAAACCCCCCCCCCCCCCCCCCACAACATAGAACTGGCACGAGTCATGTGGCTGAGGCGTGCTCTCCAGCTGTCAACCATCACAGAGCAGTGGATACAGACAGCCAGAGACCTGCTGCAGGTGTGTGTGTGTGTGTGTGTGTGTGTGTGTGTGTGTGTGTGTGTCCATCCACTGGCAGCCGCCGCTCAGTGAAGCGACTCTAAACTAGACCGGCCCCTAAATGTGAGGGGAAGGAGTGTCAGAGGCCTGGTGTGGGCCTGGTGTGCAGCCTGGTGTGCAGCCTGGTGTGCAGCCTGGTGTGGGCCTGATGGCTCTAAGTGGTAATATCTCAGTGTAATAACGAATGCGGTCTCTGACTGCCTTCTCCTTGAACTGCAGACAAGCCATTGAAGGGCTGAGAGAGCCGAGATGGTCAGATGGGACCTGACCACGGGATGAACTGAGAGAGAGGAGGTGGGAGATGAACACCTGCAGCTGCTTAAAAAAACTAAACAAAACGCAAACAACCTTTGATGGAAACAACGCTTTTGAAATGAATTTAAATTTGAGATCGAGAACACACACGTGATAATTAATTCTACATTTTATGCTAATGTTGTGGGAATGGAATAAAAGCTGTATTAAACAACAACAAAACTATGAGTTGGTTGGTTCAATGTGTGCACGTGCTGGAGATAACAGAGCTGTCAAAAAATGTGCACACTGAATTTTTAATGCTATGTAAAAATATATAGAATCATAAATATTGATATGCAAAGTGTATTGCATCATTACATTTTAAACAGGCAACTAAATCCCAGCTTCAGAAATATGGTGATGTCAGTAAACGCGCCCTGTTCCTGCCTTTAAACAACAGCGACTTTGGTAAATAACTCAAAGAGTAATTCCGCTTAAAACTGCGTCATTTTTCATCTCAACAAGGCGGCGCCAGGACAGCCGCATCGATTTTTAAACAGCCGCAGGTACTGAGTATGAAGACGTGAAGAGAGTCTGGGACCAAACTAATATCATGAGCGCTCCAGTGGGTGACATGCCCCGAAAGTTCGAGCGGCAATATGAACTCCGGCTTGCCGCGGCAGCATTACCCAGATTGACTGTGAGCTTCACTCGGCCGCCGTCCAGCTCCAGCCGCAGGGTGTCGGCCGACTGCTGGGAGGTGGTGGCCACCAGCAGCCCGAAGGCCCTCTGGGACACGAAGCGCAGGGACACGTCCTCGGCCTCGGTGTGCAGCGTCCTGGGGAGGACCACCTTCAGGTACATGCTGCCGTCAAAGCTCACCGTGGTGGCCTCTGCAGGGTGTTCAGGATGAGAGAGACGCACAGAGAGAGCGAGAGTGTGTGAGAGAGAGAGAGAGAGAGAGGGAGAGAGAGTGGACAGTCAACCCCTGAGGGCCTCGCACAGTTAATTAAAAACACCAAGTGGCCTTTGCAGATTGCAACCTGGGTTCCGTTCCAGACGATCCCAGGTGCTGTGAGAATGTAAATTTAGATTGCAGTTTCCGTCGGCCGCAGCAGATGGCAGAAAAGGCCCGGAGCGGGCGCAGGCGCTGCTGCAGCCCAGATCATATTTTCCAAAGGATTTATACCTCTCATTGTGCAATACAAGGGGGATTTTTTCATATATCCTCATAATATTAGCTGCCAATGGATCTGCATAATTTGGCCTCTCGGTGAGAAAACCATCTGCATGGGTAATGCGGGGAGCCGGCGGAGTCAGGCCGAGCGACGGTGCAGCGCTGCATTTCTAATGGAAACACTTGGAGGCCAAACGTTCATTAATAAATATATAAAATCAACAGCAATTTAGTCGCGAACGGCTCGCGACGGGGAAGTGGAAAAAAAAAAGAAAAAAGAATCTCCTTTTCTTGGTAGTCAAGGGTTCCTCTAGCGAGCGCACATGAAATTCAGATGATTACGCTCCAATTTCCAAATGGAACCATGGAGGAGGTGCCAGAGTCCAAAAAAAATTAAATAAATAAAAAACAAAATCCCTAATGAATTTTCTTTGTATTCACAGGTTTTTTGTTGTTGTTGTTGCCCCCCCCCCCCCTACCTTTTTCTCCCATGCAGCCACTTTAGAAGCACTGACACACTGAAGCCACTAAATAAAATACCGGCGCGACTGTGTTAAAAGCTCTGCGGCCGCATATTAAATAAGTCATCCCGCCGACGCGACACCATCTCGGTGTCTCCGCTCGGCTGCCTACCCTTTTCACAGCTGGGGCCCAGGTAGCCCGTGCCGTAGCAGTCGCATATGTGGCGGTTCCAGCCCTCCCTGCAGAGGGCGCCGTTGGCGCACGTCTCCCTGCTGCAGCGGACGTGCGTCTCCCTGGTGCAGAAGCTGCTGACGCCTGTGGCCACCTGCACCTCGGCCAGCCTCCACAGGTTGCGGCTCTGGCCGTCGATGAAGAGGTCGCGGACGCAGCCAACGTAGCCCAGGCCGAGGGAGGCGGTCCACACCTCGGGGGGCAGGATGAGGCTCTGCCGGTCCTCAGGTAACCCTCCCAGGTACATGTCGCCGTCCAGGTCCAGGATCTCGCTGCCTTCGTTGGCGGAGAAGGGGACGATCTGGCTGTTGATGGAGATGAAGCCTGTAGGGCAGGCGGTGAGTCAACGTGTGCTTACACAATCTGCTTTTATTTGTTTATTTATTTATTTATTTATCTAGTTTGTTTCATTTGTTGGGAGGGTAGAAAAAAAAAATAAAACCAAGACGACAGGTGTGAGTGGGTTGCAAGGAGAGAGAACAAACTGCTGGGAGAGAGGAAGCGGACGCTGGTCTCTTTGTCTCTGTCTCTCTGAACAAGAGGCTGCGGATCTTTGAGAGCCATCTTAATCTTTCCTCTGCCAAAACATTCGTCACCATTGAAAGGAGACGGACAGGAAATAATTTGGGGCAAGAAGGATACATAGAGATGAGACGCGATGCTTTTTCTTTTTTTTCTTCTTCTTTTTTTGGCCTTTTGCTAACAAGGCAGACATTTGGATTCGACTAATAAGGGCCAATCTGAAGTGGGCGAGTGCGTAATTGGCCACTTGTGAAATAGGTGAACTCAGAATCCAAAATGTCACGCACACTGAGTAAAAAGTACCAAGGTAATTAAAAAGCTAAAGTGGGTGCATGTAGGTGCATGCAGCCAAATGGCAGCACTGCAACTCCAGCATGTGATGAATTTCACAGAGAGGAACTTGCTTTTTCTTTCTTTTCTCCTCTAAACTCAGCAGAGCACTGAAATAGCAGCAGACAGGGGGGGTTAGTGGGGGGTCTTCCCTGGCCTTTGCTAATGCACACACTCTCTCACCGGTGCGCCCTCTCCTCTGGAAGTCCACGTGGCACCACTCTCCATCGTCCAGCCGCCTGCTCCCGGCTTTCATCTTGATGCTGCCGGAGCCCATATCCATGACCAGGTAGAGGAAGCCGTTCGACAGCTCCATGGCGAAGAAGTCGGCCCTGGGCTTGCTGTCCAGCTGCGCCCCCCGCAGGCTGCCGTGGCTGAAGAGCAGCAGGCCGCTGGGCTCGCTGGTGCGGAAGTCGAAGGATATGGCGCCCGTCCTCTTGGTGTTCCACCTGGGCAGAGTCAAGTACGCCGAGGGCGTGTCGAAGGTGACCGGCTCCAGGGCCTCCACGTCCTCGCAGCGGAAGATCAGGTCACCATGGATACTGATCTTAGGGTCTCGCTGCTCAGCCAGCCGTGACAGTTCCAGTCTAAACTCATTATTCTTGTAGACCACCTAATAAATGAGAGAGATGTCGCGGTGAGACGACAGCCGGAGAGACAGAGCGAGAGAGGGAGGGAGAGAGAGAGAGAGAGAGAGAGAGAGAGAGAGAGAGAGAGAGAGAGAGCGAGCGCGGGCAATAAATTTGGTGCAAAGGTTGGATATTAGTCAGAAGTAAATAGCCGGGTCAATGTGACACAGTGACGTTGGCGAGGACGGCGATGGGGGGGGGGGCGTAAATAAAAAATTGTCGTCCCTGAACTCAACTCAAAGCGCTCTGTGGATTTCATCTGCTGGCTCGTGTCAAATTAATCGCAGCCTTTAATTGAAGACGAGCAGAGTGCGGACGCTGTTTTTTCTCTCGTTTTTACGCGTTGCATAAAAAACCAAAAGCCATCCATCACGTTCAGACTGAGCTAATCCCTGACACGCGCCGCCAATCAAAGAGGTGTGCGCTCACGCTGGTGGGTAGCGGCTGTTTTCAATTATTTTTGGAGGCTGGGGATTCTCGCTCACTTCATCGACAGACTGACAGCTCCTCTTTTTACTGCGATGCTTTAAGGTTTCCGACTCTTTTCATTAACTAAAACACTGTCACCGGGGGGGCGGAGGATGCCGGGAGAGTTGAAAGGAGCGCCGAATCCGCCACTTTCGGATTGAGACGGCGGCGCGAGCGCTGGCATCAAAAGCGCTGGGCTGACTCACTAGGGGGGTTGTGGGACGGTTCTGACTGCGGAAGATTCTTGAAACTGAGAGCAGGCGAAATGTGCACACGTCACGCCCACGCCGCCGCAAACAATGGCGCCTGTTTACAGCGGGTAGTGAGGAAGACTGAAGGCCCGACAGCCAGCAGGGAGTTGAAACGGGGTCACGGGCGCCATCGTCGACAGAGTGCTAGCTGTGTCTTTTTTGTTTTTTTTTTTAGAGAGAGGGAATGTAATTACCGAGCTCAGACTCTTAGGTAATTGCAAGCAGTGTGATTCAGAAGTCGTGGGGTAACGATCCGCAATCAGCGTACAGTGACGCAAAATAGACTTCCAGGAACGTCTCTGCTGCTGCTGCTGCTGCTGAGTGGAAATCTGGAGATCAACCGTGGGTGAGACCCTGAAGTGCGTTTTTAAAGATGTTTTACTCAATAAACAGACACGCACTCGCTCACACACACAGACACACACACCTGGTTATAGCCGAGAGCGAGGCTCGATATATTGCCCGCCTGTGCTTCCCAGCCAACGGTTTTCCACTTTGATTTTTGTTTTCATCAATATGCACAGCGTGACACAACAAACCTTGTCTTATTTTGTATCAGCTGTAAGTCACCCGGAGCCCATTATTGGCTGCCACGCTACTCTGCCACCAGCCACCACCTGCACGGAGGACTAACAGCCAAGCCGAGAGGCAATTTGAGCCCGGATCAAACCTTGCACGGCCTCAGCGTGACTAATTAAGCAGGGAAGCGGCGAAGCTGACCACTGAAAAAACGGGCCTAATGGGCGACTCGTGCGTGGGAGAAGCATAAATTAAGACGACGGATTTTTCCAACGTGGGTAGTTCATTAAAGGCCGGATAACAACCGTCGCCGCCAACATCTGCCACCTACAACAACAAGAACAACAACATCAACAAAAAGAGTGGTGGCTGACTTCAACAGCCGACAGGAAGTGGAATCCTGTCGCACCAGTTTAGAGGGATGTTGGATGTGACAAGGCTTCAAGGTTCACTCAGCGTCCCAGAATGCTCGGATAAAACCCTGCGTGTCTCCGGGAGATCAACGGCAGAATCGAAGACCCCAGTCGGCTGAGGGAGGGCGATTTCCTTTCTTTTTTACTCGCTTTTTAAAGAGGAAATCTAATGACGACGCGGCGCACCATGGAGATCAATACGCCGGTTCAGCTCAAAGACGGATTCCTCTCCTCTCACCCTGCTCGTTGTTGTAGTGAAGACAGTTTTTTTTTTCCCTCTCCCCTTTTTTGAAAGTGGCAATTATTTTTATCCTGGTACTAGATGAACCTGATGGCCTCTACCCAGCAGCACTGACATCTATTACCACGGTAACGTCCGGAGGGTTGGGGGGGGGGATCAGTCACGGCTGCCGCTCTCTAGATTAACACCCGGCTTGTATGATAAATATTTAAGTCGGGCTCAATGTCATTCCCACGTGAATCAAGAGGAATTTTCCTCTGCGGTTTTCCGCCGCCCTGCTTTGCTCTTCTTAAATAGTTCATCAGCGAGGTTCATCTCTGAGCCGCCCCTCCCCCCCCCCTCCCCCCAGACCTCCGCAGAGGACCAGCGTGGCCGCTGTCTCAACACCTCCACCCCCCACCTCACCAAGAACCTCAGTGCGGCGGCACGACTCGACGCCGCAATAGTAGGTCTCCACACCACCATCAGCTACACCACCCACAGAGCGGAGGTTGCAGCCCTGGCAGCAGTACTGAGACAATAAACCTGCCCATAAATAACATCTCATTTTGCATTTTAGCGCATTGGCGCGGCAGATTAGCGATGTCGACACTTGGAGCGCCGTTCTGTCAGCGCTAAACGGCGATGTTCCGCAGCCCGGATGCATCCTGGAACAGGCTGTGATTCTGCAGAGGTACTTGTGCACATTCTGAGGTGACTGAACTCTGATGGAGGTGTCGAGTTCTCTCTGCTTTTTATACGCTGTGCTTTGAAATCGCTGGAGTTTTAAGGGAGAGCGCTGCACATTTTGGAATTTTATGAGAGCATCTGTGTGTTCTGCATGCTTGGCAGGTTTATCTTGCCATTGACTGAGTCACAGGTCGATACGTCTCAGCGCCAAAGGTCCAAAAGAAGCTCGGCCTTCCTGCGTGGTTTCAACACAGTCTGAGCAAACACAAAGAGGAGCTGCATCACCATCATTTGCATTAGCTGGCAGCCAATTAAAACACTGAACAACCATCACATTCTGGGATCAACAGAGTCATTTTCAACAACACTGTGTGTGTGCACAGGTTTAGGCCTGTTGCTAAAACAACATGGTGTTCTCCAATCGTAACGCTGCTGCATTTTAATTATTTTTTCAGTCATTTTTCTGCCTGTCTGCCTGCCTGCCTGCCTACCTGCGGAGATGTAGATATAAATAGCTGCTATAATCACCATCATTAGGGCATTCCACGGGTAGCGTGAATTCTGATTTGGACCTGTTGATTGCACAACATTAGAACCCGGAGATGATTAAGCTGCTTCTCCGGGGACCGGCCTTGATGAGCAGCACAAATTGAAATGTCAATCGGCCGCGTCTTCGTCGAAGACTTCCTGCCGCTGACGGCGGCTGGAGGGATCCTCGCCCGACGCACAGGGCGTCCGTCCTGGCTGCGAGCGTCGTCGTGGCCGGCCTACATTTCACACCCATCGAACGGCTGCTGAGACACGTTTGTCTGCGCTGAAGCGGCAAACAGCAGACATGTCAGCCAACGCTGTCGTCACGGCTGCAAGATCCTGGAGATATGAAGAAGTTCCTTTGATTCCGGCGTGTTTGTGAGTGCGTCATGGGACTGTTGTCGATGTAGGCCCACACACTGCACTGCTCAGCCACTTCCAGTCTGTCAGAAGTGTTGATTTCTGCTCAGGACTCGGCAGTCTGTTTTTTTGTTGTTGTTTTTTTCCCCCCCGTAATTGCGATGCAATGGGCAATTTGGAACTTAAGAACGTGGATCTTCTAGACTGCGTTCAAGCAGAGTGCCGAGGTCAACATTCAAGTGAAGAATTGATTGTCTATTTTTAGCCGCGCACACACACAGCAGAGATGTTTTTAATAGCTCGCACTGCTGCACAAACAGAAGACGGCATTATTATAAAGAGCCGTGTTTTTTTTTTATTTTATTCCTCTCTAGGATTTCATGTATAGTGCATCTCCTCTCTGTAAGCGATGTGACTGTTCTGTCCTCGATGAAGTGCACTCAGATGTTGGAGGGTTTGATGGAAAGAGCAGAACCTCAAATCAAGCAATTACGGGGGAAAATGGTCTTGCATCCATTGAATTGAGAGTCTCCGACGGAAGACAAAAATGTACAGTTTGAATTTGGTATTCACACACACACACACACACACACACACACACACACACACACACACACACACACACACACACACACACACACACACACACAAGCGGAAAAAAAACAAAACACCCACATAGAGCCGCTGCGCTGACATGAATACCTCCCACTTTAGTTACAAAACTAGCCTCTTTTCTTGACTGATGCGTCGTCAAATCCATCTCTGGTTGCAGGGCAGATTTCTTCAACATTTATGACAAAAAGCACTTCATTTGCTTTTCTAAGAGACGGCTCGCCTCATTAAAAATTGGTAGGAGCAGGCTGAAGCTGCCCATTAACCTACAATTCGCAGCTTTTCACCCCCTCCCTGAACCTATTCTGATTCTAAGGATATGATCTGAACTGGCTTCCTCAGGATAATTAATGTGACAGGTACAGGGCCAGGATGAAAAGGAGGGAAAGAAATGTGCGTACAAGGGAGTCTGGCTGTGTTTCTGGATCTGAACACAATAAGATGCTTTTGTTTCTTATGTATATTAGCTCTCGGGGGGATTCCTGCAAGAATCTATAAATGCATATTCTCCGCGCAGCCGAGCCTCTCAGGTGAATGTTTCTCCTTCAAATATCCTCGAGCGGGATAATCGATGTGAATTTTCAACAAGCAGCACACGCTCTGCTTACAGAAAAGAGCCGGTGGAATTGAAGGAGTGCGGGATAGTGTTTCCAGCCCTCTGCTGGGACCGGGGGTCAAGCTGCACTCACGTCTTTCAGACAGCCCATGAAGTTGTTGCTGACTGGGGAGCCGGGCAGGTCCGCTGTGTTCAGGCTTCCCCCTATGTAGAAGAGATCATCAGAGCCCAGCATGGTGTAATCCTCCTGAGTGTAGCCGGTGGTGGCGAGGATCCCATCAACCAGGATGGTTACCTGAAGAGGCCATGGGGGGGGAGAAGAGGTGAGTGGCAAACACACACCCACACGTTCAAAGAGTGAGAGCTGGTCTAATTATTTCATGCTTCATTTCCTGATTCCACTTGAGCTCAACCTAACGTTGGATATCCAAGACAATTACCAGAGCACGTTTGGAGGGTTCGCTAATCTCCACTGATCCCTGTTGCTGATATATTAGCAGGACGGTGGCGGAGTCAATACAGCAGAAATTTCCCTTCTGCCGCTGTCCTGCCGACTGAAAGCGATACACGTGCCGCGGAATGCTCAATCGCTGCGAGATTGAAGATATGGAAATGGCAGACTGTGCATAGAGCGTGTTCGTCGGCACAGACAAAAGATCACTCTCATATCGGCCTCATCTGCGCGGATGGAATGAGTTACTGAATAGCATTATGGCCGACATAATAATATGCGTGTTTCCATGACAATAAGCCTACAGTTAAGATGCAAGCTGGCACTAATGTGCAACAAAAAAAAACCCAAAGAACCAGTCGATCTAATTCTCATTTCAAACAATATCTACAGTGGACACAGTTGTTGAATAAACGGCCCGCTTGTAATGAATTGTAATAACAATAAAAAACAAAAAACAAAGGGTGAGTGCATTGCAGAGCAGATGGCAACAGACAGGCATATTCAAAATGAAAGGAGGGGGATCACATTTTCTCTCCAGCGGAGAATCATGTAGTTCATACTGTAAATATGTTTATTGAATAACAGCATTTGATTTGGGATTTCTTATTTTTAACCAAACAAAAACCATCCCAAAAAAGATATTTGAAAGAGGTCCAAGGTGAGAGGTGGTAAAACAGGATCATTAGGGTGAAGAAATGAACCAGCAGAGCAGCGCAGCGCAAGTTCATTAGCGGCAAGTTGATCATAATCGTACAGCAAGGACTCGGCAGGTATGCGCAATGCAAATCCTATAAAAATAAAGGAGCTCTGATATCCAGAGATTAGATGCGGCCACGTGCGCGCTGCAAATTTTGCTTTTTTTTTTTTTTTTAATCGATGGTGGCTGCTTTGTGAAGCCGCCGCAGCACAGCACAGCACAGCACAGCACAGCACAGCACAGCACAGCACAGCACAGCACAGCGCTGAGAGCAGGAGGACTGAAGACAAAGGACGCAGGGCAGCTGACAGGGTATGTTCAGGTGTCAGATCTCTAACCTGTGGCCCTGCATCACCCTCCTCAACTACTGGCAGCTATCGATTTCTGTCCGTCTTGCGGTGAAGCTTCCCATATCTTGGGCTCAAACAGTGGACAATAGCGGCGCTCGGCTGCGGGTTGCAGCGCATCAAGAAATTACAGCCAAACCAAAGTGCTTTCATGTCTGCACAATGATTGATCCCCTTTATCTCTCAAACTGCAGCGGCAAGAGAGGCAATCTCCAATAATGACTATATCACCAAGCTCCCCCCCCCCCCCGCATAGACATCTTGGAGAGGATCTGAAAATCAGAAATGAGGAATCAATACATTCAGGGGAAAATGCTGATTTCAACAAAAACGTCATTAAGCTGAAGAACGGAGGCTTTCATTTGGCTTTCATTCCGGCCTGGTTGGTTGACACGTCCTTGATTGTGCTTCTCTGGGATTTGCACACGGCTCCTTCATTTAGGGGAAATGTATGTTTTTCCTGACCTCATGCAGGGCTAAAGGAAATTGCTGTGGTAAATTGATTGCAAAGCATGGCGGTAACAGCGGAGGGGCAGGCAGGTGGGAGCGCCTCGCCGGCAGAGGACTGGGTGGCCGCGTCATTTTCAAAGGTCGGAAAAGAGTGGAGGATAAGCAGCGACCAGTTTGGCCACGACACTCAGAGACAGATAGGGATGAACCATGGTAATAGAAAGAATTCCAGAAAAAAAAAAAAAGAAAGAAGTAAAACACCCCTGGATTTAATAAAATGTTTTCCACCTGCACTGTCTGGGGAGTCCCAGTTCTTCGTATCAACGTGTCAGCGAGGTAACTTATCTGAGGGAAAAAGCAATTTACACAGGGATCAAATACACGGCTGAAAGCATAAGTGACGTTGTAAGCATTGGATTTCTGCTGCTGAGGAAGACGGCGAGGGAGGAAGGGAAGAGGAGGAAGGGAACGGGGAGGAACGGAGGAAGGGAAGAGGAGGAAGGGAAGAGGAGGAAGGGAACGGGGAGGAAGGGAGGAAGGGAAGAGGAGGAAGGGAACGGGGAGGAAGGGAGGAAGGGAAGAGGAGGAAGGGAACGGGGAGGAAGGGAGGAAGGACACAGATGTGGAGGAGGCTGCAGCGCCGCGCAGGTTAATTTGACAGGTTTGGAATATTAAGGAGAGCGATGAGAGATAAGATAAGAAACGATTCACGGCGAGGAGTTTAGATTAGTTATGGTTCTGGGAGGATCTGCAGAGTGATTGCTTCATTTGGAGCGGCAGCACTTAAGACGCCGTGTGTCTTTGGAGGCACGGTCATCTTTACATTCCAAAAAAACACACACAAAAAAAACCAAAACAAACAACGACACAAAAAAACATCCGCAGGCTCTGCCGTCGTCCAAATCCATGTTTTGAGTCTTTAATTTGACATCTGTTTTAATTTTAAACTGTTTCTCTGGTTGGAGGAGATAAAAATAGTATCGCAGCTCAAAGCCGGTTTGTGTGCTTCATTTGTGTGTGTGTGTGTGTGTGGGGGGGCTACGCTACACCTGATTAGCTAGCATGCCAAAAACGTGTCATGAAACTAACGACACAATGACAAGTTTTAAAAAATAGGCAGAATTTAATACGCCGCCCCCTATTAGTCACACAGTTTCTATTTCGATTACACAACTGCTTCATTTCTTCACTGTTTGATTTGTGCTGGCGATGACATCATGCGCTTCCTCTGCCATGCAGCCGAGGGAGGCACCTGATCTGAGGCTGCTTATCTGATAAAACCCTGAAACTGAGCGCCGGCTGAAGAGAGGAGCAAACATCTGCGCGCAAATCCCGCAGCACCGTCGCGACAGCATATATTATCGATGCCGCATGTTGACAAATTTTCCACAGATAAGAAGAGGGAAGCAGCTTTACAGCGGAGCATATCTTCACGGCTCCTATACAGGCCCGACAGGGCAGCACTGATTGGGGTCAGAGCCCTCGCTGCAGACTGACATCCTCTTAAGTGTTAGCCAACAGTAGTTAACACGCCACCGAAGGAGCAACATTGGCATTTGGATTTTGTGTGTAACTACATTTGTCAGTAGGTCACCTGAAGAAAGAAAAAAAAAGAGCGGGCCTTTATAAAGTCCCCCACACCTGCAGAAATGATAATTACCTGCGGGGTTATTGCTGCGGTTCCTCACTTCCACATGACACTACTTCCACATTACGCTCCTATTCAGTAGCAGCGCTTTTTTTCCCCTTTTTTTTTTCAAATAAAAATAAATCATTAGTGGCACTTTTCGCTACTGAGGGATGAGGCTAATAGAAGAAGGACCGCAGCCAAAGAGAAGTGCCAGCTGGGGAACGTTAAATGCAGGAGACGCATTCTGGCAGACCGTAAATTAGTTTGGGAATTCAGCAATGTGCTTTGTCCGCTGGACAAATTTAATGATAATGGAACCTTAGGGCTGGATTGTACTTGGCAGGAGTTCGGTGCAGTAGGTACAAGCGACGCAATATTAGACGCGCTCAAGGGCTGGATTCATTAGAGAGAGGCTCCTCTGGCCACATGACCTCCCCCATACTGCTGCAAAGACGCTCTGGTGGCTGCTGTCGCTATATATATATATATATGTGTATATTTACACACACAAATACACTGTCAGTCAAAAGTTATCTTTACAACTTTCCACACTGCAGATAGATAGAGAAGACATCCAAATATGAACAAGATATATGTAATTATACAAACAAAGAAAAACAAGTTCAATAACTCCAAATATGCTTTTTATAAAAGGTGGCTATTTTGAAGAACTTATATATATATATTTGTACATATATATATATATATATATGTATGTGTGTGTGTGTGTGTGTGTGTGTGTAAAAAATGATGACAGTTGTTGCTGTAACGCAGAGAACCGTTGCGTCTCGACAAAGGTTGTGTTTCCGAAAGGACTTTGAGCCGTTTCCCTCAAAACTGACTGAATAACACAAGCGTGCGTGTCTATCCAGTACATCTATGACAACAGATGCTGAGCTTGGAGGAGGAGGAGGCCTGCAAAATATACCTGGAACGTACAAACCAGGCAAAGTCAACGTGCGCAGTACAGACGTGCACGCTGAACCTCTTGAACCGCAGCGCGTCAAACTCCAGCGCGCCATCTGTTCACGTGTTGCACCACAATATATTTGGCAAGGTGGAGCCTCGCCGCCTGAGATGGCCGCCACCCGAAGGGACGCGCAGCTGAGCGCAGAAGAGTCGACGTGAAGCTTCGAGCGGAAGATGGAATTTTTCTACAGCGGCGAAGGAAGCAAGTTGCCCGTGTCTGTGTGTGTAAGCCGCAGCGAGGTCAGCAGTTCCTCTCAGCAGAAGCTGTGGAAATAATGATTCCTTATCTCGCTCACTCTTCACAGTTTCATGAGCGACGACCCAAAACTGAGGCACAACATTGACGCTCTGCTCTTAGCTAGTGTTGTATCGATCGCCGTCGCCACATTCAACACGTTAGTCGCTCACTGCATGACACAGAATCTCGCTGCCAGTGTCACTATCAAAATCAGATGATGTACAAAGTCTAAAGCATGCAATTTTCTTTCTGTAACACCTCAAACACAAATCTGAAAGGGGCAGAAATATATATTTTTTTCAGTGAGTCAAAGGTGCACTTATTAAAGTTGGTTGGGGCCACATAACGTGATAATACTGTATTATTCAAAAGAAAATGTCCCTTTTCATTCAAAACTAGAACAAAAGTACAAACCAAAATAAATTTCCATTTTGAAAAAAAAAAGAGCCCTGTCCTGAAACAGAAATGTCGGGAGGGTGTTTAGGGAGCTTTTCTTTTGAAATATAAACACCCACAAGAAGGAAAAATGTATCCCGGGGGTTCCGGGGGTTTAATCCAGGTATGAGCTTGCGCTTGGGGCTTCGATAAAGAAAAGAAAACAGTCATTTGGAACTTCGGGGGCAACTGAAGTGAACCACACTGACTTGTTGTTGTTCACTGCTGAGTGAGCAACACCGAAATCATTGAAACTTCAAGTAAATAGCAAATACAATACGCACCTGGCGGCGGTTGCGCGTGACGCGGACGTCGTGCCAGACATTGTCGTTGAACCTGCCACTAGAGGGCTCCAACAGGGCCTCGAAGGCCCCGGAGCCCAGGTTGATGACCAGCCGAAGGGCTCCGTTCCTCAGGGAGAGGTCGACGTAGTCGGCCGAGCGGCCCGTGTGCAGCAGCAGGCCGTTCCTCTGCAGGGTGCGGAAGGACATGGTGATCTCGTCCATGCTGCTCTGGATGGGCGTCTGCGAGAGGTTGTAGCTGAAGAAGTCGTTGCCCTTGAAGGTGGCCACCGACTCGTCCTGCCCTGAGAGGGGAGGAGAGACGCCTTAGACCACCGACCCCCCGCCAGCAGGTGACAAATTATGTTCTCCTAAGCAGCACTACTGCCTCAGTGGCATGCTCTAAATGAGGAGGACATGAACCCGTCAAGAAGCAAAGGAAATGCTTTGAGACGTACCGTCGGCTTGGAATAGATGCTTTTGGAAATGAGGCAGTTGTGCGATTCTGCATGCTGTTCGCGTACTGGTGATTGACTCGGTGCAACTCTGGATTTTTCTTATCATTTGCGAGAAAATACCGGTAAAAGGATGCAAACAATCGCTTCCCCCTCACTTTCACAGACCTCCGCGCAAACACATCAGCGCGGATCAGTTTTAAAAGGAGCGGCTGGCGCCTTCCTTTGTCGTAATTGACTTAACGCCGACTTATTTGGAGTCGATGCTGCTTCATAAAGCGTCTAAATACACTCCAAAATGCGCAGTTTATTCCCACTTTAACTCTGACAAAAGAAAAACACAAGCCTAAATATTTATTTGCGGTATGCTCCGTTGTTTAGTAAAAGGGGGCTGCTAGCGGGAAGCCACAAATAGAAAATATGAAAGTCGTAAAAATGTAGAACGATGGACAAACACACATATTTCTTGACAAGAAAAAAAAAAAAGTGCATAAAAGACGCCTCATCCTTTATTCAACAGCGACATTCAAATAGCCGCGGCAGAAATGTACGTGGCGGATTTTGGATAAACGTCTAATTCACGCCCACAGTCCAAACAATTTCCACTGGGTTTGTTAAATGCACAGCGAAAAGCCCGGCTGTTGCAGCGAGGCTTCATCCGCAGCAGGAGGAGGACGCTGGCTACTGTCTGCTTTCATCTGCCTCTAAGACTTCCACCATCACTCCTCACAAACTCCACTTAAAGCCCAGTTTGCACACCTTCAGAGGAAACATCATCAGTCACAGATAGAGAGATAGATAGATGGATAGATAGATAGATAGATAGATGGATAGATAGATTACTTTCCTGTCTTCTGTTGCACCTCTTACACTCAGTGGAGACTTTGCTTCATTTGCTGGGTTGTGAATTTCCAGGCTTAGAAACACTAAGAAGCTGTTTCACGCTGGATGGATCAGTGGCCCCATTAGACTCCACCGTCTGGACAGCGGAGTCGTGGCCCAGCAACTCGTTAGGCCATCAATGATGTTGTTGTGTAGTGTTGGGCCTCCAAGGGGAGTTTGAATACAAGCTAAAGTGCGGGTGAGCTGTCACTCAAGGCAAGATTGACCAAAAACCAACAAATAAATAAATAAAAATAAGAAAACAAGAAACTGCCGTTATTGCTGTGATGTATTTTCATTGTTTTCTAAAGAAAGGCTTCGTCTGATTGCCTCCAGCTGTCGCAGCGCATCCTTTGAACTGTGCGACGCCTTTAGCACCGGCGTTCTGACACTTGGCAGATGTGACGTAGGGACGACCCTGCGGTTCTTTCCTGACGGCCTGTGAGGCGCCAGTGTGGCCCCGCCCCCGCCACCGCCACCGCCTCCTGGTGAAAACCTGGCTCCGCTGTCTGCGGCCGAACGTTTACCAGCTTGTTGAAGTACTCTATATAGACTTTGGCGCAGGCTCTAGGGATACGCCATCAAACACAGTCAGCCAGTCAGCCAGTCAACCTGCGAGGGGAGGCTGCTGGAGCGTTTATTCACTTTGTGCCCGTCGCAGCTCCAAACTTGGCCGCGGCAGCGAGGCGACTGGCGCCAAACACCTACATCAGCGGAAGAGAAAAGAGAAAGAAAAAGGAAAGCCGAGCGGAACACAATGGCGGCACTAACAACAATCTCTGTGTTCCTCCGCTGTTTCTCTCTGACGCACTCCGCTGCTTTGTGCTGCTAGCTGCCCTCTCGGCCTTTGTCATAGTATTCATCACTCAATCTCCCTTTTCCCCTCACACACGACGGTCCGGGAAAAGAAAAAAAAAAGAAATCTCTCAAAAGGTAAATTCCCGCCGCAAACACCGGCCCGCTGCTCAGTGCCAATCACGTGCAGCATCCTGGGCGCCACTCGAACATTAAACAAGCCAGATAGCAGCAGGTGCTGCCCCCGGTGGCCACGCCTGGAAAAAGATAAAGTCCAGCGCTATTTGTTAGCCGCTAGCTGTCACGACATGATAAACAACCCCGCAAAGGCCGGGAGCCTTGTAATGGGAAAACATTACCTTGCTCCACTTCCCGCCTGCCTGCAACTTTCCTTCGTAATTGGATTACGGTGGGGCGGGCGGACGGCCGACGTGCCAAATCCCGCCCCCTAGTGCCGACTCATTAATATTAAGCGTCACGGCTGATTAATTTCAAAGTGGCGCAGAAGCCCAGGACGCAGATGGCACTTTCTCAGTTTTTCTTCTTCTTCGTCTGCTCCTGCTGCTGCTGCTCAGGGGGCGGGGAGTCGCTTGTCGGCTGGTTGTCCCCGCCCCCTAAACATTCATGTGCGCATGTGCTGGCACGAGCATGGCCAGGATGCAGGGTTTAGACGGCAGGCCCTAACACACACACACACACACACACACACACACACACACACACACACACACACACACACACACACACACACACACACACGCAAACAGGCACTCGTGACTTTCCTCAAGCCTCCCGAAGCTTGTAAACGTGGATAACAATTACGGACTACATTTGAGTTGAAAGATTAAAAGGAGCGGCGCCGTCACGCTGAGCCTAGATTATTGCTACTACAAATGCTCAAACTAAAATTAGACGGCTGAATGAAAAACCCCCGACGTCCTTATGTATATTCCATGAAGTCAGATAAGTAGGGCTGCTAATTGTGACTGAGCAGCTCCGGCATCGCTCCGAGGGCTTATTGCGGTAAATAGTCGACGCACAATTACCAGTTATTTCCCCCGACCCGATATACAAAACGGAGCGACTGCGTTCTGGGCCCGAGGACACACCTAGAAAGGCACATTTTACGAAGCGAACTTGAGCGAGATGCACTCTGTCTGGCTGCACGCGGTTCTCAGCGTGACGGTCAGCTGAAGCTGGCGCCCCATCAGAACGTTGCTGCCGTCAAAGACCAATCAACGTTGTGTGTATGAGCGAGTCAGAAGCCAAAGAATTTAAAACCCTCATCTATAACGTGTCACACACACATATACTGTACAGCACAGCCTCAAGCAGTGCACTTTACAGTGGTAGGAAAAACATAAACTGCTTCTATCATTACCAGAGTATTCACTCCAGACTTTTCCTCTCGCATAAATGACCCCGATATCAAAGCCATCAGTTCTCTGCCACGACGGTTCCGGTCCGATCACGAAGAGAGCGACACAAACAAGACATCACGCAGGGCGAAGGAATCGTAAATTACTGACAGCGGTACAAAAACAGCGTACAGGAACAGTTACAAGGCACTTTTTGAAGCACAAAGGAAATGGAAAAGAAAAAAAGAAAAAAAAAATTGCTTCTCAATGCAGACTTCATTAACCAGGAAAAACAACTAACAAACACAAGCAGCACTCTGCACTAGTAGCAGAAATCTGCAGCAGAAATGAGGGACTTGAGCAGAGTCAGAGTGGGTCATCAAAGCCATGTCAGCGCTGCTTTCAGACAACACTGATTGCCATGGAGACAGAACCCCCCCCCCCACCCGCCGACTCCCACCTCCCCCCACGATCTAACAACAACAATATGCGGCGGCAGGAAGCACAACATAAACAGAGCAGACCCGGTGTGCATCGGCGCCGCTAATGCTACTTAAAATGCACCTTTCTCATTAAATCAAACTGTAGCGACTCTGCTCTGCCTCTGATTTGCTGGGGATGAAAACTGTCTTTGGAGATCTTGCATTTCCAGTCGAAAATACGGAGCAAATACCAGGCACAAATTGTTTGAGGAAATTAAAATGTTTTTTTTTCGAGCATCTCAGTAGTCACAGGGGGAAAAAATAAATACCTGCACTACTACAAGTAAATATTAGAGGCATTTTTTTTTTTAAAAAAGGAAACTTGTGCACAGACCTTTTGCCTTGAGGATGAAATCCCTCAATTCTTTACCCTTGTCAACTGCTTATTTCCTCTGAATAACCCATGAAACCAAAGCGAACAGATGCTATGAGCATAGATGCATTACCTTGGCGTAAAACTGCAGAGGTCAAAGGTGAAGTTCCAGTAGCTCGGTCAGTGGTTCAGGACAAGAGTTTGACGGACAAGAATTGAGTGAGTTAGGTGAGAGTAACATGACAGGAAGCAAAAAACGAGGAGGCAAGTGTGTGAGAAAAGAGGAGAGGAAAGATTAGTGCAGCACAGTCAACTGAATATGATTTTGGGAGGGGGAGGGGGGACGGAGGAGGAGGAGGAGGAGGAGGAGGAGGAGGAGGGGAGGAAATGTTGTGAGCAGGTGACTGGGAAGGAAAAGCAAACCAATAGACCCCATACCTTGGCGGTTTAACATCAGGTGTGCCAGACCTTGAAGGGAAAGAACAGAAAAAAGGATACGAAAACAGGAAGTTCATAAAAGAGGTTCGGGAGAAACAAAAAGCATTGTCACAATGTTGGACTGCAGTTTGTGACAGACATCCTTGGGGAGTAGGTACGGATGTCGGAGGTCAAACTGAAAAAGATAAAGAGAGGAAACCAAACTGAAAACAGACAAACATCTCGAGGGAGGAGGAGAGGAGGAGGCAGGGAGAGAAAAAAAACATCTGGATCAGTGCAACCCTCGCCAGGACGTTGCTCACGCAGATGCTTTTTTCCGAATGGAACACATACTGTATGTTTTCTGGATGCAGACAGTGTCCCGGCTCGTGTCCCGCACACCTCAAACGCCCGCTCGGTCTCACCAGGACGCAAAGTCGTTCAAGTACAACGCTAATTTCATCAGCACGGAAGCAGTCGTTGGCCGTTTGGCCCCGGTCGCTTGTTTTTAACACACACCCATACACGCACACATACACACACCCAGCAATATTTTTTTGCTTTTTTTTCTCGTGGAGGTGTAGAATCCAGACGAGCCTGTTTAACCTTTGAAATGGCAGCGTGTCAGAGAAAGGGCAGAGTGACGCCGCCGCTTATCGGCTGGATCTCACGCAGAGGATTCACTCTGCAATGGAGCCGGCTGATTTAAAAAACAAAAGGGGTGCGGGGGGGTTGGGGAGGCTTGGTGGTTGGAGGGGGGAGGAGGGAGGAGGGATACACCCAGGCTCCTCAACGACAGGGAACAAAAAAAAAAAAAAAAACCCACAGAGCTGAGACCGTGGTTCCGGAGAAGCAAAGGTGGGGGTTGGGGTTGGGGTTGGGGGGGGGGGGGGTGAGCTCAACACCGCCTGTGTAATCTGTCAAACAGAAGGTGGAGGAGCAGATCAGGGCAGTAACGTCACGCGTTGGTAACAGTCAGCGGAAGTGGGAGCAGAAGGCAGCGAGAGGAAGAGCCCTGACCATCCATCCAGGGAGGCCGCGGAGACACACACACCTTTAACAATATAGAAAACACACACACACACACACACACACACACACACACACACACACACACACACACACACACACACACACAAGCATAGAGCTGCTGCAGCAGCGTCAGGCCCAGATTGGATTCTGCTCTTGTACACACACACACACACACACACACACACACACACACACACACACACACACACACACACACACACACACACACACACACACTCAGACACTTGGAGGGTCACGTGTGCCGCCTCGCCAGCTCCTCTCGGGAAGACGAGGAGACAAAGTACAAACTTGTGTGCGTCAGAGGAGTCGACGCTGCTGCCTGGTCGTCCAGCAGCATCAAATAACACCGACGTCACCAAAAAATGTTAACATTCGAAAATGATGCACTTGGCTTTCCTGGTGTGGTGTTGTTTTCTTTTCTTCCCAACAGAAGAAAAACAAGACAAACAAACTGAGACTCGGGTTTCTGGGCTCTAGCTTAATTATCTCCTTTTAGCCACAAAAGAGGAGCAAGAAGTGTTGTTTTCCGGGGGGGAATGCGGCAAGTGACACGTGGCGCCGTTGTCCTCCGAGGTGACCCGTGGAATCAGGTCGTCCTCGTTTGGTTTGTTTTTTTAGGTGTGGCTGTGAACGTCTCACTGAGCAAACGCGTTCACGCTGCTGCAGCTCTTGGTGTGGAAAGGACGTGATTGGCCGCGTTGGGGTCCTGACACAGTGCGACGCCGCCGAGGCCGCTGACTCAGTGTGTGAGCGGCCGGGAGTGGACGGCACAGCCTCCAACGGCCGGAAGACGAGGATCACTGTGGTTGTGTGTCTGGCGGAGACGAAGCGCTTGGAGCCTTCAGCTCACATCTAGCTCTCATCAAGAGCGAACCCACTCTTCCAGTGACTGCAACACTCCACCGCCATTTCAAGCAGCCGCAGTAAGATCACGTCAAAAATGGCAGCGAGGAGTTTAAACGAGGCGCCACGTGTCAGAAAATCAGACGAGTGCTCGACAAACCCAAGGATTCCACTGAATACCGATTCAAGAAAATCAAGACCCGGTGGAAATGTCTCTTTTTTTCCACGAGGAGACGGAAAGTTCGCTTGACTTCTTTGCTTTTTTTTTTTTTTTTTTCTTTCAATTTCCTTTTCGCCAAGGCCGATGAAAAAGATGCAGCTGCAAAGCCAGAAGGCCACTGCGTCTGAGTGGGGAATACCCAGTCCATCCCGGTCATTTGTGCAAAGTTATGAGAAACGAGCTGCGGTGCAAAGTGCTGAGAATTGTGGTGACGCTGCACAGTGAATTTGTGGATGTCTGGAGTGTCTCGCTGGCCGACGCGGAGGAATGTCATCGATCGCTGAGACAAGAGGCTGAGGATTGACGCAAGTGTTTGTTTGTTTGTTTGCTGCCCTTGTATTGTGGCGGCCACTCAGCCAGTGTGCTCATCCTGCCTGGCTAAGCCTCGCATGCAAATCTCGACGCGCGCGCGTGCGTGTGCGTGTGTGTGCGTGCATGCATGCGTGCGTGTGTGTGTGGAAGAGTGGCGATAACCAGACCAGTGGAGAAAAGTCCCACGAGAGCCCAACCCGCCCTTCGGTAATCTACCGCTTTTCTATTTTTAAATGGAAGAGGAAACTTTCGCAGAATGAGGCAAGTCGGGGGCTGAAGCCGACGAACGGATCGGCAGGAGGAGCCGACGTTAGCTCGTTGGTGTCGAGCCCTCTGAATCCACTTTTTTCTCCTAATATATCAAAACAAACAGGGAGGACGAAGGGAAGTGTTTGCCTGGTGAATCGTGATGCGTTCGAGATCACTTCATCATGGAACTCCATCAGGGAGAGCAAACAGCAGCCATTCATTAGCGCGGCGCTGGCTGTGCCCACACTGGTGCGTGCGCGGCTCTGCGCCTCTACATCTGCTGACCTTGAGCAAATCCATCCAATCGACTCGGGTTTTTTTCGAAACCTCGGGGGCGTTGCGTTACAGCTGCAGGTTTGGAGCTGCACTGTTCTGTGTGTTCCTGTGCCCATTTTTTTTTTTTTTTTTCATTGCCCTGTTTGTAGTTGGCCAGAGGGCATTCTGGTAGATACAGCAGTACTGCTAAAAAAGCAGAGAGAGAGAGAGAGAAAAAAAAAAATCTAGCACGCTTAAATCGAATGTGTTAAGACACAGGGAAATGATTTCTTTTACATTGTCTGGTTCTCGGACTTTATACCAGAATCTCACTTTAATAAAAATTCTAGCGTATTTCTCAAGATGAAATTATGATTCCAAAAACACATTTTAATTAGTTTGCTTTTGGGGAGGGGCTGCTTTCATACTTAGACAAAAAAACAAAAGACATCTTCGAGACTTAAAAAAAAACAACAAGGGAAAAGACAAATGCAGATGTTGAAGGACCTCTCAGTCTTTATTGTGACATTAATTAGCGAGCGTCTCAGAAGCTGCGGCGCGAGGATTAGGATTTGTGAAAATTTGTTTTCCCATGAAAAGTGCGGCATTATGAGGCGTGTTGTAATGAGGGATTAGAACCAAGGTCACCGCCGGCAAGAAATGCAACCTCACCGCGACCAGCTGCGTCCCTCCTCCCGACGCTTCCCACTCTCGCTGGCTCCGCCAGCTCTTCCTACGCTTCCTTAGCACAAAATCCAAAACACAAGGTAAACAATGAGAACGTCACTGCGCGCAGCACTGGTGTGAGGTTCTGACTCCACGTCCGAGAGGCTTCTCCCTCGTCTGCATCCACCCTGTGAGGTGGCCGTTCCTTATCTCCTCTTCACAGACCTGCTTTTATTTATTTATTTATCTATTTATTTACTTATTTATTTATTTAACTCCCCTCCCTCTTTGGCTCACAGCACATCAGAGGAAGCTCCACTCTTATGGCGACTGGATCGCCACCACCCTCCTCCCCCCATCATGGCCTTTGGTCCAGGCACGGCGGCGGGGAGCCTGCAAGCCGCTCGGCGTGGATGAGCGAGTCTCGGCGAGTCTCAGCGAGTCTCGGCGAGGCGAGTCACCTGCTGTGGAGGAGGTTTGCTTTCACTCCCAGCACTTCCTCGGACAAACCGAGATAATTCCTGCCGGGCTTTAAACCCTCAGCCAGGAACAAATATAGCCCGTGGGTTTGCGTCTTCTCCTCCCCTCGTGGAGCGCTGCTGGGAGAGGACGGAGAACTGGCTGGGGGGGGGGAGCCATCGATTGTTGCTTTCATGCATTCCACGTCGGGGGTGTTTGTCTCCGTGTCAGGCTTTAATCCAATCAGCGCTGTGATGTGCTCTCTTTTGCAGCATGTCATTTAATAACGCCCCCCCCCCCCTCCCCCCCAATCCTCCCCCCCGCCACCCAACCCAACCCTTTTTTTCTTTGTTGTATTTCTGCGCCGCAAATTCGAGCCACACCACCATCTTCTCCACTGATCAGGAATGATTAGTGTCTGTTTTGGGAGCAGCGCTGCGATGAGACCTATTAACTTCCACTGAGGCGCGCGGAGCTGCGAGTCTGACTAATGCGCCGCTGCCGAGGTTCTGCACTCCAAGCGCGTCACCTTCAACAAGGATCCATGTGTTCTCTCGCCACGCGGCCACTATTCATCCAGACAGACTCACTCTGGCAAGGCCCTGTGCGCGTCTGTCTGTGTGTCTGTCTGTGTGTCTGTGTGTGTGTGTGTGTCTTTAAAAATGCCAAACAGCAAACAGGAGTGTCGGAAGCAGGATATCGGAGAGCAGGTGTGCATCGGCTCTGTCAGTAACAGTGATTTATAACGTGTGGCGGCTCGGAGCACCTTGCGCCGTCTCCCGGGTCTGCTGGCTGCCCTTTCACCAGCAGCAGCAGCGGCAGCAGCAGCGGCGGCAGCAGCAGCAGCAGCAGCAGCAGCAGCAGTCCTTACCGGAGAGATGGATATCATGCCGAATAAACAAATCTCCCCCTGCTCGCCGTCTGTCTTGGTTCCACCGTTCAGTCGGCAGCGCCTCGTTAGAAACGCGATCCCCATTCAACTGTGGTGGCTTACGAAAAAAACTGTGCTGATAAAAAAAAAAAAAAAAAGCCAGAGGTGATTTGTGCCTCCGAGGAAGAAAATTATTTCAGGCCCAAATCGAAACACCGGCACGGAAAATAATATAAGATTGGACATCGATGAACGGCGAGGCCTGGGTAATCAGTCATTTTATGCCAGCAGACTCATGCCATCATCATAAAGCCGCATGTTCGCATGTTGACCTGCGAGCATAATGGCATCCAGTGGCATAATGACTTGGTAAAACCTCAATATTAAGCAGTAGTTTAGATGAGGGGAAAAAATGCACTGAAGAGAGAAGAAAACATAGAGAAGTTAGAAATAATAATAATAATAATAATAATAATAATAATAATAATAATAATAATAATAATAATAATAATGATAATAATAATTAGAGTAAGACAGGCACATCTCTGCACAGCCATGTTCCCGGCGACGCAGCAGATGAATGCAGCCGCTATTGTTGCGCCCACGCGCTGCGCCGACCCCCGCAGTCACCTTGAGCTCACCGATTGTATGCTCGTAATGAGCAGTCATCACGTTAAGCGCCTTTTTCCCTTATTGACCCTGCGACTCATGACAGTATATCTCCTTCCGGGCTTAATTTGTTGGATGTCAGAACTGCAGTCCAAACAGACAATAACAGCCCGATAGTAGGCGAGAAACACACTCGCACACACTGAGGCTGTGACAATAGCCTTTTGCAAATTGTACGACCACGGGGGAAAAAAAACAACAAAAAAACAGAACAAAACAAATTAGGCTCATTATTATTCTAATTATATAATCCAGTGTCTTACCTTCTACTTCTTTCTGGACGGCTGCAGGAAGAACAGAGAGAAACAGACACATTTAATGTTGACCGGGAGGGTTTGAAGCATTAAAGCTCCAGCAGCAACGCCCTCAGTGTGACCAACACAGCTTTGCAGACTTTGCTTTCCATCAACTATTTTTCTACATTCCCTCTGTTATAATGCAGACACAAAGAGTGCATTTTTTTTTGTATTTTTGTTCCTTTCAATCAGCTCTCGATCCGACTGGAGAAGCACATTTCGTAGGAATGTAACGGTATGGTCGCTTTAGGACGGAGACAAAAGTGCCTCCGTGTTGTCGAGAGCAGACGCCTCTTTCCAATCGAGGGGCTTTTGTGGGCAAAAAAAAGTGCATTTCTTTTATCTTTTTCAGCTACAGCAAAGCTGAGCAGAGGGAATCATTATGGCACCACAGTTGTCATCCGCCTATGCGGCCCTTCGCCCCCAGTGCTGCGCTCCATCACAAAGGTCTGGCTGGTTGCAGCGAGTGGAGCGGAGCGCCTGGCGACACCGGCTTGGAGATTGCGAAAATAATTTTCTCGTTTTTTTCTCCGTAGGAAAAAAGGGAAAGAAGGTGACAAACAGGCAAAAAAACAATTGGGATTCACCAGTACCGATAACACTACAGTACGGTACCAGTACTGGTACATTATGAGTAGAGTACCCAACCTCAGTATCGGGCATCGGGTATCCATACCTTGGTTAGTCTACTCATAAAGTATGTACCGATACACCAGTATCAGGTACCAATACCCAGTTCTGGTATCGGTACCGATACACGATAACGGTATCGGTACCGATACATGATACTGGTATCAGTATCGATACCGGGGTTGGGTACTCTACTCGTGTATGTGCTGATACCACGACACAGATACCAGTTTTAAATGTATGTCTAAAACAATTTTGGCAAATTTGTGTTTGTGCTGCTGTGAAACCTGTGACAGTCACCGTGTTCTCGAAAAACATGCTAGGAGTGTTGTTCAAATAACAGAACATCTGTGGAAAAATGAAAAAAATCAAAGTAACTCTATAATGCGGAATTGGCCAAGTTGCTCTTGAAGAAGACATTTTAATCTCAATGAGTCTTTTACCTGGTTAAATAAAGGATATTGATTTATCGATTAAGTATTCGGTATCGGCATCACTGAAATGCAAGTACTCATACTCTGCTTGTTCTGCTGAAAAATGGTATCTGTGCATTCCTACAAAACAAGATCCAGCCCAGTTCCAATCCTCCCACAAACATCACGGCTATTTGTGCACTGTGGTTTTAATCGCAACAATCCAGACGTGCTTTCGTCCCTAATAGAATTACAATTCTTCCGTCATGCATAGGTGACGTCTATTTATAGCTGTGAGGGCCGCAGGGGTCAACGACACACTCTTTTTTTATGCAAATGGACCGGATGGCAGTTTTGTGGCGCTCACCTTCGTGGCAGTACTTCCCCCTGAAGCTGGAGTTGCTGCAGTCACAGACGACCTCCCCCTGGCTGACGGAGCAGAGGCCCAGCTCGCCGCACGGGGACTGCGTGGCGCAAATGTACTCCAGGTCGCTGCGGACGGCCTGGCCGTCCAGCAGCACGGGCAGCGCCTCGCCCAGCTTCAGGTTGGCGATGAAGCCCTGGAACGGCGGCTCGTACTTGACGGTGCTGGACGTGAGGGCGGAGAGGCGCACGTCGGGCGAGATGCCTCCCACGTAGAGGTCGCTGGCCACGGCCATCTCCTTCCTCTTGGACTTCACCTCGGCCGCCTTCTCCTCGTTGTCCACCAGCAGCCGGGTCTCCCGCTGGTGGCGCGAGATGAGGACGCGGTGCCAGCGCAGGTCGCTGACGCGGGTCTCGGTGTGCACCGAGGCGGGCTCGGCACAGTGGATGGTGAAGCGCAGCTGGAGCCTCCCGTCGGCCACCAGCAGCTCCAGGAAATCGCAGTTGCCGCCGTCGTCCAGGTAGAGCACCAGGGCTTTGCTCACGTTGGTCTTCAGGATGAAGCTGAGCTCCCCCGTCGCCGCGGCGTCCCACTGGCTGTAGCGCGTCCACTGGCCCGGTACCCCCTCGTACTCCAGAGCCTCTCCCCTCAGCAAGAACTCGGCGAACAACAGTAACCATAACAACTTTGCCTTGCGACTCCCCATGATGGTTATTATCTGCAACAACCGGCGCCCTTGTGATCTCTAATTTATATGAATCCCACGGAGCTGCGAGGACGAGATGTGATCTTCTGTTATCAGCCTACGATTGGTGGGGAGGGGGAAAAAAAGGAAAAAAAGCTTCCCTCATTCTTCGCTATCCAGCGTCTTGGCCTCCATCCAGCACCGTTCCCGTCAGTTCCCCATGGGTTCGCTAGGAACGCTGCTCTGGCGCGGCCTCCATTCTCCTCAGCCTCCGGATATCCTGAGATGTAGAAGGAGAAAAACGGAGCATGAATAGCGGGGCAGACCATTAACTATTGACGGTACAGAAAACGAGGCAGCAAATTAGTTACAGAAGCCCGACAAATCGTCAACGTGGCAGGAGGGGAGAGGGGTGGAGAGCGAAGCTCCGGGGGTCTTTCGCAAGCGCGGAAACCGCAGCCAAGTTTACATTTTACTGGTTGCTCTCCGACCATTTGTTGTGGTTACCCTGAAATTTGTGGACTTGGGTCCACTGCACTTGGCAAGCAGCAGCCTGGTCTCCACCCCCTCTCCATATGGAGAAATTAAAGGTTCTCATGGGTTGTTTGGCTCTCTGCGAGACCTCACAAACTTGTGTTAGTGAGATCTAACACCAGGCCCCCAGGCTCAAGCAAAGAAGACATGACAGCCGAGCAACACACACACACACACACACAGACACACACACACACACACACACACACACAGGCCGCAGGCTTGAAGTGATGAGAAGGAAGAGCTTTGTGTCACAAACAAACAAAGGCTCAATACTTTGTGATAACAAACGACAGACCTGAGGACGTGGACAGTACTGCACACGCTAACCTGGCCTGACTCACCACTGCCATTCACCAGAGATGAAAATATATCCACAACCAGTCAGACATGTCTACCATGTCGATGTGTAATCATGAAAAGGACGAGAGTGACATTTATAAATCTTTTCATCGGGGACAACAATTTATCTGCAGATAACAAAGACACAGGCAAGAGTAGGTAGATCCTACACACAAAGTCCCATCTGTGTAATGGCAGCTAATAATTCTTGCTGACACGGTGACTCAGAAAAAAAAACAACAAATATATAAAAGTGCCACTACGCAGCCAGAAATGATCAAGACACATTTAAAAGAGCAATAACACTGTGTCATCCAATTATAAGTCATCAGCATCAATTATCGCTGCATCCACGGCGAGAAGGAAAGATGTCAAGGATGCGCCTCAGACATCACTCCACTGATCCAACTCCAACTCCAACTGCTTAACTAAGGCAGCTCAAGAACCCAATGCTTAACATGAAATTATAATTAATGCTAAAAGAAGCCCAACCTCAAGGAAAAAAGTAGATAAATGAACAGTATGAGCCCCGATTGTGAATGTTTCATGAAGCCAAATCACCGAGGTTAACCACAAAACATTTGTCTCAAGGCAGGAAGCAATCCATCTGTGGAAAGGCCTCATTTCTCGACGATGAGCGGGAGCAAAAAAAAAAAAATCATCCCAGTTTGGCCCGATTTCATCTCTGTCATAGTGAGAAATATAATATGTGTTTGAGTCTGCAGGGAGTTGCAGCCTCTGCTGGGTCCCCTGCTGATGAGGGACTGCCACAGTCGGGTTTCTTCGCTACAGGCAGATGTCGTAAGTAAGAGTGCATCACAGCGAATAAATCAAAGTTTGGCCCCCAAAGCGTCAGGAAAAGAACCGCTGGGTTGGGGAGGAAACCCTTCAGATAGATGGCTTGATCAGGGGGATGGATGCGTCGCACAAGGTCACAAACAAACAAAAAAAAAAACAAGTCACGCCCTCCTGGCAGGATAAACTGCAATTTGCCAGCGTCGGCTATCGGCGAGGGGCGGCTGGGACGCCGGCGCTGACTACAGCCCGCCGACATCGCCACCAAACGACACGTCATTATTTCGACCATGTGGAAAATGACGAGGCGGCCCACAGCGCTCGCAGCTCCACGACCTCGCCGCCAGACAACCGTTATGCAGCGACTCCCGCTGACGCTCATTGAGGGCGGGAGGCAGGAAGACGCAGAAAGGCGTTACGAGGCGTTTGTGGCAGCGGCCGAGTCACGGCGATAAACAACCTCAACGACACTCGTGCTGCGTTCAACAGCTCGCCACCAAGAGCCCGGTTGACGGGTTGATTCCGGCTGCACTGAGCTCACATTTGTGGGCGGCTATAAATTACACAACTCATGCACATCATTGCTGTGTATTTCACAGCTGGAGTGACAATCCGACTTCCTGGCGTGTTGGGTGGCTTGGAGGCAGAGTTTGTTTTCTTCCTCTTTTTAAAGGCAACCCGTGGCCTGAAATCACCTGCCGCCCGCAACAGACACCCAAAGAAGCTGCTAACTAGGTAAACTAGGGAATGTTTTGTTGGGGCTGGACGAGTTAAAAAAAGCTGAGGACAGGCTCCAGGACCCAGAAGGATGTCCCTCATTAGGCAAACACGCACCAGGCAGATAAGAACAAGAACAGACCTTTTTTTCGCCCTTCCCTTAGCGGACCTTGTAATGCTAGTCTGGCAATATAATTTAGTCTGTGAAAAAAAAACAAAAAAACTTTTAAGCTGATTCAGCAAGCGAGCGAATTCTAACTCACCAAGGTCGTATCGCGGAAAACATTTTGTATTTAGCATAATCCCTTAGATAATTTAATTCCGGTTAAAGACAACTTTTTAATCACAAACAAGAAAAGATGCTCCAAAGATGCTTCTGCCGCCTGTTTTTTTTCCTTGTGCAAATTAGAAGCATGTTCAAAGTGAGGCTTCTTGTGTTCCGTCATGTCATTTCTAACCCTGGAGGGGGAGAGTTGGAGAGTCTCTGAGATTTATCACAAAACAACTCCACTACAAACACTACAAGGCAGCAAAAGCAGTCCAGTCGCCTCAGCGGAATCTTCACGCGCCACCAAGGAGAAGGCACTGAGGGCTTTTCTTTAGTGACTTGACTGGCAAAGACTTCAGTGCTGTGCAGTGCAGCAGCTCAACGGTGGGAAACGTGCACGTTAAGTCCTCGCACGGCACAAAACAATCGTTATTGTTTAGTACAGTACAGTACTATTTGCTTTAAAACACATCCCAGGCAGAACTGTAAAAACACCTTCAGCACAACATGGACCTGGCAGCCTGTCTGGCCTGAATTCTACCCAAAATGCACTCCAAACTATCTGAGAGGAGCTATAGAGCTGTGATGAAAGTGTGAGTGCTCACTCTGCTGCTAATTCCAAAAACCGAAGGGCACGTGCAGCTCTTTTTTTCTTTTCTTTTTAACTTATTCAAATCTTAATTTACTTGACTTCATATGTCAACTTCTGAAGGCAGCAAAAGTGGTCCAGAAATCAAACTTAGATAAGATTGATTTGTCACATTCCAAGCTTTTAATTGTTGTTTATATAATATGTTTTTTGAAGGGGCGCATTGGGCTCTTTCCAAGATGGACACATTAAATATATGTGATGGATCCAACTGACAGTCAGGCTCAACAATACACAAATGAATAATTAAATTCATGCGATTAGAAAAGCTTTCTGATTAAAATGATACGGCTTAAATTGAGACTCATTCAATTCCCCGCATGGATTCTCTATTCAGGACCGGACAATAAAAGCCGCTCTGGAGATGGAAGCACTGGCACACCTACATTTGCATAATCTGCAATGAAAAAAGAGGAAACGGGGGAGCTCGGCCAGAGCCGCAACGGCGCGAGTGTTGTCCAAACATTAGCTCCAAATAAAATGCTCTTGTTTCTTCACTGGACGGACAGAATTCACAAACAAACTTTCCTCCATGTTACCGTTTCTCAGCAACGACAAAATGGAAATGCAAAGCTGAGTCAAGGTGAAATGAGTCAGGAACGAAGAAATCAAGAGAAAAATAATCAACAATAGCAATCATTTCCTTTTCCTCCAGCTGGTCAGAGCTGCAGGTTGTGTCACGACTGACAGATCCCTCAGAAGTAACAAAGCAGGAACTTCACTGCACTGATGACTGATGCAACCTAGACACCACTAACCCTTAAAAGTGCACAGAATGAGCTGCATGCACACCATGTTAACTTTGTGAGAATGGCAACCCGGGAACAGGAAACTGAAGTGGTTTCTCATCCAACTGCCTGAAGCCCTCAGAGTTCTTCAGACGAATGAAAATTAAAAACGGCAACAAACAAATCCCAAGACTGTGCACGTCTGCGTCAACCTGTCTGAGCCCTGCACTGCCTGCCTGCCCTCGTGCGGTGGGTTTACTTACACCACACACCGGCTGTAATTTGATCTTCTCCAACCTGGCGTGCCAATCGGGAGTCCTGACTGTGTCCGTTGGCTTTAGGAAACGTTCCGTCTGAGGTGAGCAGCGCAGGGAGTGTTTGTACAGGGGAGTCGGTAAGTCAGGAGGTGACCGGGGGGGGGGGAGACAAACACTTATCGCATTCAGATGCGGTGCCGCTGGTGACACGGACTTGAAGTGCGAAGGGGAGAAATTAGCCGAGCCGCAGTCAGCAGCGGCGTGGACCTGAGCTCTGGCTCAAGCCGGTTGGGGAGTTGAGAGGAAGTGTTGGCTAGCAAGAAAGAAAGGCTGCAGCGGTGGCTGCACTTTTCTCATTCTTCCATCATCGTGGAAAAGCCACAATGTTCTGATGAAGCCGCCCCTGTTGAAACATCTACACCAGCCTCTTCAGCAGCAGCAGCAGCAGCGGTTGTTTTTTGATGCTAGTAACTTCTCACTCAGCAGTTAATAAAAAAATCTGACTTGAGTTGAAGGCTGGCAGCATGAAGTTTGAGAGGCAGAAGCAGGGAGCCCCGCCACAGTGCTTGGATGGAACTGCTGCCCACCGCATCTCAGACAGCAGGCAGGAACATTTCCTATTCCAAATCTCTCTCTCTCTCTCTCTCTCTCTCTCTCTCTCTCTCTCTCTCTCTCTCTCTCTCTCTCTCTCTCTCTCTCTCTCTCTCTCTCTCTCTCTCTCTCTCTCTCTCTCTCTCTCTCTCTCTCTCTCTCTCTCTCTCTCTCTCTCTCTCTCTCTCTCTCTCTCTCTCTCTCTCTCTCTCAGGATGTATCTGTCCAGGCTCTCTGGAGGTCAAAGAGAATGTTCACCGATAGAAGCTGAGCTGATCCCCAATAAGAGTGACACTAGAATTAAAACAAGAAATTCAGCTGGTTCTGCTGGTTTCAGAGGGAAGGCAGGCAGGCGTCGAGTTCTGACAAGGGACGCTTGTGAGTTTGTTTTGCGGAGAAACACAAATGGATGCGACGTATGTGTAACATGCACAGACGAATTGACAAACTGTGTCTGTTACATCTTCAGCATGGCTGAGTCCCGCTCGGCAAAGAACAGATTTGGCTTGAGTGAGCCGCTGCTCCAGCGATTCAACCTGCCACCATGGGGAAGGACAGCGGGGCAGACACAAGGCCCCCGAGGTTCAACCGCCACTGATTGCGGCATGAGCTGATCTCACACAGGCTCGCCGCAGCAGGGAGGGTGGTGGTTAACAGTAGCTGTCTTTCCATTACTGTTTCTCACAAAATAAAAGCGATATTTCTAGAATTTTGACAAAGTACGATTGTGATTTGCAGGTGTCTCCATTGAATTGTGTGAAGCGCATGATTCTCGTAAAATAAAACAAGACGTGTCAATGCGAAGAAAGTGTTTCCATGGCACTATTGAGACACCTCTATATCGAGAGGTCTGAAAAACTCATGAGAGCGTCAAAACCTTTTAGCCATATGTTTTCCAAGTTTAGCTGTTTCCATACCAACGTTTTACTGCGATATGCAGGTTTCGAGCAATTCTTGAGGTAATGGAAACGCAGCTAGTGTCTTCGCTCACAACCACGGCTGACACCGAGCAACGAGGACTGCGACGTCTCGCCGCGGTCTCCCCCAATAATGGAGTGGATTAACGAGAGAGCGAGCGGGCGGTGGACAGTGGGGACTGAGAGCAGGAAGGTTACCAGGAGGAGGGATTCACCAGTGGACAGCGGCCAGCAAGCAGCAGTGACTCATCAGTGTTTTGACAGGGCAACACTGTGTGTTTTGTGTCCTGCTTAGGTGCGTTTGATTTATCCATTTCTTTGACGTGCGGTCTCTTGGCCTGGGGGCTGCCGCTGCTGAATCCTTACGGGAGACACTTGAAGGACTTCCAGCAGCCCAGCATTCGACTGCCGTCGGCAGCGTTCTCACGATTCCCCGACAAGATGCAAACGTAGCGACGTGATTGTCCTCGCCGGTGAAGCTAACCTAGGATGTGGGCTTGAAGCAGGAAAACAAAACAGTATTTTTTTTCTACCCTTTGCTCTGACTCTTAGTCACAGCGATTCAGCTTCTCTTCTCAGTCTTGATTAGTGACGGTGAGTCATGTATTCAGTAAGACCGAGCCCAGTCATGATCTTCAAAAGGCCTGTTGGAGCAGGAGTGACATGACGGCCATCTGAACGTCAAATCAATGGAATTTGTCCTGGAAGCAAAAATGTGCCAAAATGATGTGGATACTGCAAACATTGTGTTCCAGAGGAGAATCTGCCTTGACAGGGCTGGTTTGTCACATTCCCCTCACAGCCAGTTGCTCTGACACAAGGATGAGAGTGAGGCACAACTCCGTGCTGATATGAAAGCACATCAGGTCTTTTAAATATCCCAAACAATTACCCAACTACAGGAGCAACTCCTTTCTTTATCTATCGTTTCTTTTGAAACGGCCGAGATGCCCCCAGACCCTGCTGAGGAGCGCTTGGTGGAGGAGAACGAACAAAGCGGCAGACGGGATCTGCTCAACTTCAGTGTGTCAGCATGAGACTGGAATAATTCAAAGTGTCAATGATAGCGGTGGGACCAAACGGAGAAAAATACTGTTAACTGGCTTTTGATTCCAAACAACTGATATAAAATAATGATAAACATGTGTAACGCTGCTGATTCGTGCTGCCGGGTTGATTTTCATTTGATCTAAGTTGGGTGATGGCGAAAAAAAATGACAAATAAGGAAACTTGCAACAGTCTCCCGTCAATTCATCTTCGAGTCTGTGGTTGTTATTTTCTTATCTAATATTGGACACAGTCCTATAGCGCAGTGTCTGCTCTATCCTTCTCAAGTTCACAGCCTTTTGTACGATCTGCAGACGTCTTCTCAGCGAGACTTCACAGACAAGTGGGACAGTCTGTTGAATCAGGAGATAAAAGCGCTGGGGATAATTACAGATGGAAACGACGGCTGCAACCATTTTAATTAATTCATTTCCAAAATCAAACACCATATTCAACGTAATGACACACAAGCAAAGGCCTTCAGCCAGAGGACCCGAGGGGACAAAGTAGCTGCAGAAATGCGAGAGGAGGTGCTATCTGGACATTTATCGCTAAGTGTTTACGCTAACAACAATATTAGCACATTTTATGAGGCAAATATTCTTTCGCTAATGATTTTATTAATGCATGAGCGAGAGTTAATGAAAGACAAAAAAATCTTCTGGCTTTGTTTGCCTTCTTGTAATGAATCATTCATGCAGCTGTCTCGTCTAGTCTAGTTTCACCAAGCATGACTGGGAATTAGGTATTCCAGCAAAATTTATGTCTTTCTCGCCTCTACAACCTCTTCTGAACCAGCAGGACAAACTGAAAGGGTGCAGCTAATAATTCACAACACATGCCAGCTCTTAAAACGTTGCACATTACTTTAATATTTATTCACTTCTTTATATCTAATGTGTGTGTGTGTCCCCTGGGGACGGTACACATGGGAACTTCTCAGCTTCCTTAATTGAGCCTCCGTGTTCCCTTTGGACAAACACAGATCGCAAACATCGTTCATCATAAATATTTTAAATAATAATAATCAACTTAATGACACCCATTATGTGTGTAGTAATCTTTACTTTTTCCATTCTTGGTGTTGTTGTGATTGTTGTTTTGCTGTTCATTGTGGCTGCTGTTGTGTATAATCCTGTTGTGCTCCATGGGGACCTCAGGAGCAGCTGGTTGCAGACCGAGCCGCTCTAACGTGCAGCACACAAAGGGAACGAGATCTTTAGTGTTCCACAAAACGCACATTTGCAAAATGCATTTGAGGAAAGAAAAATTAGATTTGCATAATTGGGTCTTTGCAACATCAGCATCAGCATCAAGATAACCATTGCGATGTTTAAATTATCACCATATATTTTTTTTTAATAACTAAAGAAATTATTGAAATTAAAGATAATAAAGAATTCACAGAGTTGCCATGTTAACACATTCATTAATGAAAGCCACCACCAGTCTGCTAATCTTTCCTTTTTTGTTGCTGTTGTTTTGCTTTTCTTTGTGGCTGCTGTTGTGTATAATCCTGTTGTGCTCCGCAGGAACCTCACGAGAAGCTAGGTTGCACACTGAGCAGTGCTAATGCACGGCACACAAAGGCTATAAGATCTTCAGTGTTCCACAAAATGCATATTTGCATATTTGCAAAATGGATTTGGGGAAAGGAAAACTGAAAGATTTGCATAAGTTGGTCTTTGCAGCATTTGCAACGGTAACGACGCTAATTATCAATCAATACGTGGCGAAATAGAATAGAATCATTTTTCTTTGTGTGGATTCACCTGCATTGTTTCAGTGCAGAGGGGAAATGAAGATATGCAAGAAAACAGCATTAATTCAGCATGAAATCTAGCTGGACCCAGACTGACAGCCACACTGACAACTGGATGGAGAGAGGCCGCTTTTTAAAAAAGCGTCACAGATACAATTAGGACCAAGTGATGGATTCTAGAGGTGCTGCGATCGGAATCATCGTCATCCATCTCACCGCTCGGTCACAGTTTGTCCTCCTCGGGGGGGAAACACCGAGTGGCTTCTTTGAGGTCTGGACCTTCTCGTTCCTTCTGCATGATGGCTGCCATTCAGTCACCACACACCACCCAGCCACTGGCAAGAGGAGTTTGCATATGACTTTATGATAATCTGCTCTACTTGCAGAGGGACGAAGAGGCATTCAGCAAAAAAAAAGAAGAAGACATGATTCAGAATAATACTGCCGAAGCATAAAACGTATTTGCAGGAAAAGGCGTCGAGATGGTGAGTGGTTTTATTTTTATTCGAGGGATGTTAAACTCCTTTGTTCATTTGACGAAATAGGCAAAGCGGTTCAGCAACGTCAACCTGAGCCTCACTAAAAGAAGAAGAAGAAGAAGAAGAAGAAGAAGAAGAAGAAGAAGAAGAAGAAGAAGAAGAAGAAGAAGAAGAAGAAGAAGAAGAAGAAGAAGAAGAAGAAGAAGAAGAAGAAGAAGAAGAAAGGTTAACAAGAACTTACATTTGCGAGTGATCATTAGCTGGCTAATGAAGCAGCTATCGCAAAGCTATAATTAATTATCAACACAACGGCCACTCAAGAGAGATTCTTACACCCCCCCCCCCACCCCCACCCCCTCGTAGGGACGAGTAACAATGTATGTTTTTAAAAACCTACACGTGACCGCAGAGGGAGACGGCCGTCGAATTAAGCCGGGACGCGCGGAGCGTATAAATAGGATATGCATGCAAATATTAGCAAGAGGGAGGCAGCAGGGGGGCTGTCAGTCAGGCGCTGAGACCGCCTGCAGACCTACAGCGCTGTTACAAGGACAGCACCCGCCCTCCACCCTGCAGCACCCAGGACGCAGCCACAGAAGGCTGCTCAGCTGCGCGGGATCACTCCAACAAGCTGCTGCCTCGGCCTGGACCTCGCACTGTTTACTACACTCAGCAAAGCTGCTGTCACTGGGCTGCTTTCCTTCTTTGTCTTCTTCCGGGTTTGAATGAATTCTCTCTGTTATTGAGTCCTCATCCAGTCCCAACACGCCGCACATTGGAGCTTCCTTTGACTTCTTTTCTCTTGCCGCAATTGAAAGACGGCTTTTTATTCCCACTATTCTTGAGGGGATTAGCAAAAAAATAAATAAAAAAATGCCATTAAAAAACCCTGAGCAGTAGTTTTGCAAATGGCCCAAATGACTGCCATTCAGATGAAGTGAAGAGACGCTGAATACACTGCAGCACAGTGCCTCAAAACAACAATTCCCACCATCTATAGGTCTAATGTGATGATGGTGATGGTGATAATGATATAAACATTATGCGATGTGCAAGTGTACATCAAGGCACGAAAGAGGACTACACTGCAGCTGCAAGTGTGCATTACACAGCTCACTTCAGCTTGTTGTGATGCAGCAGCTGTTGCTTGGGAAATTTCACTCAAACAATATTTTTTTTTTTTTTTTTTGCAAGAACATTATTTGTTCAAGGAAGCGCGGCGTAATATCACTAGAATTTATTGTTATTTGCCCAGCTGCCTGCAAACTTCCAATCAACTCAACAGTTGTGATTTTTTTTAATTAAATTCCGTCATCCCTCTCCACAAAAATTTATAATTTGACAGTTTTCTCTGTCTGGCGACTGACAGTATGTCAACTTTTGACTAATACAATCTACTTTTGAGCGCTGGAAATGTCACAGTAGTCCAAATAATCAAACGTGATGTCTATAGGACTTTGGAAAAGAAGAAGGAAGAAATGGAAATTGGGCTCATTTTACTGAAGCAAGTTTAGAGGAGCCATTCAATGGCAAGTCGCTCTTTGTGCTTTTAGGTGATGCAAAGAAAGTCCAACTCTTTTTCTCCCGAGAGGCGTTCCGCAAGGAAGAGCCGGAAAGCTCTGAAGTGTTGTATCTAAGATGGGGATGCTGAATTTGAAATGTGGCACGAGGGAAAAGCAAATTAATGCCTCTGGCTGTACTTTGAGACAGCAGCACTGTCCACGGAAGCACTCGGGAAAAAAATACATCTTCTTTGCCGTCTGACACGAAACATTTCTTCCAATGATTCTGAAGCATCACAGGGGTGAACCTCCGAGCGCAAGGACACACACCGGCCAATCACAAGCCTGAGGAGAAACGGGACAGACGCATTATCGGGAAAAGACGCTTCTGAACGTTACACAGTCTGTTTTCACGTGTGGATTAAAAGCCAAAAATTGAAGGAGCGTGTTTCACGAAGGAAAGGCCAAAGATGCACAGATGGCAACGTCAGAGTGTGGGACTCGTTCTCGCAGTTGCAACCAGGCTGAATGAGCCGCTGAGGGATGCAAATGTGACATAGCGTCATCATTCCAAGCAATTAACACGTCCTTTTTTTAAGTAGTCACACACACACACACACACACACGTGCGCACACACACGTTAGCGTTATTCAAATAAATTGTTCAAGAGCAACTTCGGACGCACTGGCTAGCCTCCTCGCTCACGTCGAGAGAGAGGCTTCTCTCCGCGGCTGCTGCAAAGCTGGAAGGCATTTCATTTAAAGGGTCGCAGGAAGCACTGCGTGTGCATCCGCATACGTAACGCAGCAGCTTTAAAGCAGGTACGAGCCGGCCGCCCCTGAGGATTGTGTTGCAGCAACCGCTGCACTCTGCGTCGCAGCGATCAAATCAAGCCCTTCCTTTTAGCCGCGCTAATAACCCCATGGCAAACCTGGATCGATCCGGTAAATAAGACAGAGATCACAGGCCGGCGTTTGGACGCTGAGCGCCTTCGCAGGTGATCGTCGGGAAACGGGCAGAGATCTTGCTGAAATATTTGTCGTGCGTTGTTATTTTTTTCGACAATCTGCTCCGGCTCCCTCGTGGATGACATCACGATAGTAAATGCCTCGAGCGCGCGACAACTCACAGTGGCCGCACTGTCTGGTAGTTAATCATCTCCTTCGTAAATACAACTCAAACACGTTTTATATCTCAATTCTTCAAAACAAGCCACCTTTCATAAAAAGCACATTCAGAGTTATTGAACGTGTTTTTCCTTGCTGCATAATTACATATATCTTGCTCATATATTTGATGTCATCAGTGTCTATCTGCAGTGGAGGAAGTTGTAAAGATGGAAAAAAAAGATGGCATGAGGTTCAACAACTCTCAATGTGCATTTCATGAAAGGCAGCCGTTTTGAAGAATCGAAATATAAAAGGTGTTTGAGTTGTTTGACACTTTCATAGTTCCCTAAATAATTCCATGTGTGTTCAGACGTAGTTTTGATGCCTTCAGTGAGAAACTGCACTGTCAACGGTCATGAGAATGAAAGAAAAGACATTGAATTCATAGGCTGTCCAAACTGTTGACTGCTAGTGTATGTATGTATGTATGTATATTGTGACGGCCCTGTCTCAATATAACTTGTTGCGGCTCCCAGCTGTTTTTTGCATTTCAAGGTAGCGGTGGATGTGGGAGTGGCATCTTCTGTCAATATAAGTATACACGTACACACACACACACACACACACACACACACACACACACACACACACACACACACACACACACACACACACACACACACACACACACACACACACACACGTGAACAGGACAAGAAACGTCTGAGGGAAGCTCCGGGCGCCGCACGCAGTCGGCCTCTCCACCTGAAAACCGGCATTTTCCCCATCTTGTTGATGATGGCTCCGCCTCACCCCCACCCACACCCCCACCCCACCCCCCCGGGGGAGTTCTCAGGCAGCGCACGGGCTCCTCTCCAACGCTGGAGAAATGACGTTCTACGACAACACAGCGAGCAGCACTCCGCCTCCCCTCAATTATTTACTGACACACAGGAGGCTGGCAGAGCCAACGTGGCGACGCCGCAGTACAAAGATACAGGCGGAGAGCGAATCCCACTTTGAAAAAAAAAAGAAGAAGAAAACAAAACAATCGATGCGATAGAAGTGCATCGCATTGTATTCTGGGATTATCAGAGATCGACCCCGGATTAGTTTCCTTTACTTATTAATGTGTTCGGCTCCGGTCCCATTTTGAAGCCAGTTGCTGAGGGAAACAAATCAAACGTACAGCACAGTGGGCCGGCGGAGGACTGGGTCGATAAACAGACTGTTATTGGCCCTCAGGAGTCAGGGGTGGCGCAGAGCAGAGCTACAACTCGGTCAGGAGACGCAGCTGCCTCCGCCGCGCCGCTGCTCGCCCTTCCGGACGCTGAGTATGAGCTCGGGTGTCACCTTCTCAGCCCGTCCGGGCGCCCACGCAGAGAGCACAGAGCACAGAGCACAGAGCAGAGAGCAGAGAGAGCAGCCAGGAAGAGCCGGCGCACAGAGCGACGAGTCCTGAGACCAAGAGGAGAACCAGCTGAAACTGGTGCAGTCGCCATGTGTTTAGAATTTCCCTTTTTTCCTCCACGCGGAGGAGGAGGAGGAGGAGGAGGAGGAGGAGGAGGAGGAGGATGATCCTCCAAGCCGACGAGCGCCGACCTCGGGAGGCCGCCGTCTGCTTTGTGGCCTGACAAAACTGATGCTGCGCTCCATTAATTTTTGAGGCGTCATTCATCAGCGCACCGCCGTAATTTATTATTTAATGCCACTGCGTTTTTTTTCTCTCTTTCTTTCTTTTAAAACGCAGCCCGTCGGTTTAAGTGCAGCGCAAACCGCCGCGTTGGATCTCACGGCTGATTGAAACCGGCGAGCAGATCCATTCCCGTGCAAAGGTCAGCTGGAGGGAGGCGTGTGTATATGTGTGTCTGTGTGTGTGTGTGTGTGTGTGTGTGCGTGCGTGCGTGCGTGCGTGTGTGTGTGTGTGTGTGTGCGTGCGTGTGGATTGTTTGCAGCAGCCCGCTGGCCGTGATTTGCGATGTGTGTTAAGCAGTAATTTGACAAGGTGTGTTTTGTCTGTTGACCCACTATTCCTCCCCAGTCTCCTCTCCGAGCTCCACAGGTAGGAGGAGCCCTAGCGCAGAGTCAAGCTGAAGGTGCAACCAATGAGAGAGAAAAGAAAAAATCACAGGCGTGTTTATTGTGCACGCTGAGGATCCTCAACATTGAGGAGCGAGGGGGCGTTTTATGCTTCCTATAAGGGAATGAAAATGAAAAAGCCAATTGTCAGCTCTGTTTTCTTTTGTTTGGTTTTTTTTTTTAATTATTATTTCATTGCTGCAGCCGTCTGGGACGGAGGAATGCTGCAGACTTTCACGATCCATCCCACAATTTATTTCACATTTTTCGTTGAACATGTTGAACTCCCTGACTTGTCTGACTTGACCTGTGACAGCAGGGAGAGGCTCCAGCAGCCCCCCCAGCAGCCCCGAGTGCAGGAGGAGGCAGGCGGTGGAAACGGATGGATGGATGGATGGATGGATGGATGGATGGATGGATGGATGCTGCGCGTTCTCTCCTTCCTCCCGGCTGCAGCGCCGTCATTCTTCACGCAGATGAATTGCGGTGGCTCTCCTGACTGAATCCATCCATCCATCCATCTTCAACGCCCGCTTCCTCCTGCGCTCAGGGTCGTGGGGGTCTGCTGGAGCCTCTCGCAGCTGTCATGGGGTGAAGGCAGGGTGACACCCTGGACAAGTGGCCAGTTTGTTGCAGGGCCACATAGGAAGACAAACATACACCCACCCACTCACACTCACACACACTACCAGTAAAAACCTTCTCATTCAATTTTTCTTTTTGACACTGCAGATAGATAATGAAGACATCAAATGTATGAGCAAGACACTGTATATGTAATTATGCAGCATAGAAAAGCATGTTAAATAACTCTAAATATGCTTTTTATGAAAGGTGGCTATTTTGAAGAATTTCAATATAAAAGTTGTTTGAGTTATTTTTACACTTTTATTGTTTCCTCCATAATTCCATGTGTGTTCATACGTAGTGTTGATGCCTCCACTGAGAAACTGCAATGTCATAACTCAGTAGTCATGAGAATGAAAGAAAAGACAGTGAATTCATAGGGTGTCCAAACTTTTGACTGCTAGTGTCTGCACACCTACAGACAAGTTAGAGCTTCCAGTTCATGCATGTACGTGCATGTTTCCAGACTGTGGGAGGAAGCCGGAGAAGCAAACACAGGGAGAACAGGCAAACTCCACACAGAATGGCCGAGACGCAGGATTGAACTCGCAACCTTCCTGCTAACCACCATGCCACCCATGACTGAACGCATCCACGCACACACACACACACACACACACACACACACACACACACACACACACACACTTTCCCAGCGAGCAGGAAGTGTCACGTGCACACGTGCACGTCCTCCTGTTGCTCGCTGACAGCTGCCAGCGAGTAGCGGCTTCGCCAAACACGCAAACAAAATAAAAGAGTGAGAGAGAGACAGAGAGAGAGTGAGAGTGAGAGAGACAGAGAGAGAGAGAGAGAGAGAGAGAGTGAGAGAGAGAGAGTGAGAGAGAGAGTCGACCGAGCCCGGCACGCACATAATCGCGACGTCTCCCATCAGCACGTCATTTTTCTGCAGCGCGCTCATCAAAGCAGCGTTAGCCCTGAGCGGCTCATGGCGCTGGGCCTCGCTGCTGCGTCTGGGGCTCTGACCGTTACATTGGGGAGGGGGGGGGGGGGGGGATTCCGGCCTGGACTCGTCCTCGTCACGCAGCCTTATCGCTTTTCCATGCGACTGCTGATGAACCGCCAGGAGAACAGTGGTGCAGGAGGGGGCAGGAGGGGGCAGGAGGGGGCAGGCGGGTGCAGGAGGGGGAAGGAAGGTGCAGGAGGGGGCAGGCGGGGATTACTTTGGGTCGTTTCAACTGGAACACATCCGCCGCTGCGTCTCGCAACCTCGCAGCATTAGAGGCTCCTGGAAAAAAAGGAGCGTGATCCGGAGCTATTCGTCCCCACGCTGCCAACAGCAACACTCTCCTCCACTTCCAACTTTATGAATCTTACATTTTCTTCTCGCCTCCGTTCTACCTGCCCTGCCCAGTCCTCAGCCCTTCTTCACAGGTGTCCTCTTTGGAAATAACTCCTCCGCTCGCCGCCAATGCACTCTTCTATAGTGGCTGGTGTGAAACCTGAAACGTTAATTACTTATAGATGCTTTCTCCCCTCCCCCTCCTGACACTGCCCCTCCCAGGGAAGTGGCCAATCTGGGCATCCAGTTCATGTCGTGTCAGCTGGAAAGGGCGTCTATTTCCCAGCTGGTTGAAGCTGCTGATGAAATAAATATAAAGAGATGAGGCCATATATAAACACTACATACAGATGTCTGCGTTATGAAGCAAAATATTTGAAATATGTAACGTACGTATTGTTACACATTACATACATATCGTACATATTGTATACGGTTCTGGTATTTTAAGGTCCTACACAGTGTGGACGTCAGAACTTTTCATCTTTTGCTGATTTGAGGCAGAATTTTGTAGAGATTCTTCTGAAAGGCGGCGGCTAAAGTCCAAATTGGCAGGATGTTACACGTGTTATTTACCTTTTTTTTTGCTGCGCATTTGATGAGCCAAGAGACGCCGCTCAGAGATTGGCTCTGTAGTCAGCAGGCAGCCAATTTATTTTTGCACAGAGCGGGAAAAAACACTGCGGTTGGGACAGCGAGAAACTTACTTGGAGTCTCCACCGGTTGCTAAGAAACTGCTCCAGACCAAAAGAATTACTGGCACGCGACGGTCTGTAAAATACTGTGTGGTTTTGTTATTTTTCTGGGTTTCAACACTCTATTTGTGGAGATCAAATGAATGTGTGGCTGCGGAAGACGCAGGCTAACTGGAGGGAGCCTGATTAGCTGAGCCTTAGCACTCCAGCTGAATTAGCATGACCCTCACCGTAGCTCTATCTGCTGAGCGCTGGCAGACTTCCCAGCTAACGCAAGGGGAATAAAATGATGCCGAAAAGTCATTATCATTATTATATCACTCCAAATCTGTGTCACGTCCTCTTGATTTAATTTGTGCTTCTCTGCATTGTCAAGTTACCGGGATGATATCTGGCCTCATCAACCCGTGCTTCCACAGCAGCAATGTTGTCACCGGCAGGGCCGCCCTCATCTTCATCACCCACTTGATTCCCTTCTCGACCGTTTGCTCACATCACCGCGTCGGCCGTAACCAAGATGATTTATGTGCTGCATAATGCACAGCGAGAGGCGTCGCCTTTCGATACGGCGCCGCAAATGAGACGCCACCACCTGCACTCTCTTCACGCCGGCTGCCGCAAATTGTTTTCATCCGAGAGGCGAAAGCGGGCTTTGGAAAAACACAGCATTTAATAATTCCACGCGTCCGCGCGCACGGGACAGTGAACAGCAGCTCTGACAACTTCGGCTCGGTTTCCCCTCCTACAAAAATGCTGCCAATTTGTCTTTGTGCGCGGGCTCTAACAGATGCAGGTTCGCCGAGACGACACAGAGCCTGCAGATGGAACGGTGATAAATACGAGAGACGGCGCGGAGGCTAGAAAACCACACCGCACACAACAAGCAATCATGAGAGATGGTGGGGTGAATAAATAAGAAAAACTTGCTGGAAAAAGGAAATAGAAAAATAAAAGTGCGCCATGACGACAGAGCGGGAGGCAGGGCAGAGGCCACGCTAACAGCTGACATTCTCACAAACCAGCAAGCCAGGTAATTAGGTGGCTAACTACATAACACTAGCTACAAGCGTAAACACGCGGCTGCAGCCAGTATCCTCATTAAATGAATGCAAATGCACCGTAGAAGTAGCAGCGGATGAAATGCTCGCACATCTGCTCGCCACATATCGCCGCCGCCGCCATTCGAGACGCCGTTCTCTCCGAAATGGAATTGGGTTCGGTTCCCTTTGGTGTGAACAAACAAACAAACACACAAGACGAAGAAGAAGAAGAAGACGCCGGCGGGCGGGCGAGCGAGCGGGCGGAGAGGGAGCGGCGTCGACTCGCTGTGCATTTGAATGCTGGCCAAGCCGAGTGCGTCTGGTGCTGCTGCATCACAGCGGCGGCCTGATGGAATCCAGAGGTGGGGGTCAGTGGGTGGCTGGGCAGATGGGGGGGGGCTTAGGAGTATGTGTGTGTGTGTGTTTGTTTGGGGCAGGGGGGGTGACCCCCTGCACAAAGAGCCACCACACCTCATTAGCCAGAGCTTAGCCTCAGCATATCTGCCGTCCACGGTGAATCTATTGGCTCACCTACGGCTGGTTGTTGGGGGGGGGGGGATGAGTGAGGGAGGGGGTGAGTGGGGGGGGGGGGGGGGGGGGGCTTACATGCGGTAAATGCTCACGGCTGAAAGGAACTATTTGCCGTGGCTGGATCTTTTCAACAGGCCGACAGTGTCTGCATGCCACCCACTCAGCTCGCAGCGCATAATGACGTGTTGTGAGTGATGTGTGTGTGTGTGTGTGTGTGTGTGTGTCTAGTCAAATGCCACCAATTTGGCACAGCTAGGCCAAAGTAGCATTAAGTGGGAAAATATTTCAGCTTCACACACAAAAAAAAAAAGCCAGGTTTGATTTAGTCAAAGACGAAACTATCACGTCTGGCTTTTAGCTTTTTACTTCAACTCTTGTCTACGCCGGCGTTCAGACCAAAATGAAGCCTCTGCACTGAATAACATAATGGATCTATTTGTCAGGCAGTGGCCATGAAATGCAATCTCACTTATCGTACTGCACACCATATAGGATGGCTGTTTTTGGCGCCATACACGGGTGAAGCACTAAGAACTGGAGCCGGTAACAAGAGAGACACTTTTTTTTTTTTTTTTTTTTCTTGGCTTTCTATCCTTAAGAAATGAAAATGAAAATCTTCCCGTCTTTACAAAAACACCACAAAATATCCAGCGTGACAGGAAGAGAAGCCATCGATTAGCCGCTCCAGTCACTTTTCAGAACGCACGTAGGCATAAATTCACAAGTGTGCAAAACATAATCGCGCAAAACAGTGCAGTGCAAAAAGAAAAGAAAAGAAAAGAAAAGACTGCGCCGCTCGCTCGGCGCAGCTGCGCTCCGTCTCGTCGAGAATGCGAAACATGCAAATTCAGAGCGCAATGACAACGGAGAAAGCAGATTCCAAGTGATTCCCACTATGGATGACAGTTCCTACCCACTCAGGAAAAAAAAAAACCCTTCATTTCCTTCTTTGACGAGACACAGCCTATCAATGGCCGCTCTATAATTGCCTTCTCACAAAGACAAGCCCTAAAATATACGCGCTGCTGGGGGGGGGGGGGAGAAGGCGCCTCGGCAGACAGACCGGCCGCCGCCGCCATTGTGAGTAAGTGACATTAACAGGGACCATCATTCAGCGAGGCCCGCCCGTATAGCTGGCCCCATTTATACAGCGGGCCCGCTAATGATGGAAATGTTTGCCCTTGAATCTCAGTTAATAAGCAGCTATGCTATGACATCCATGATTAGATCATCCAGAGCTGTCACATCTCATCCTGCGGAGGACGCCACCAGACATGACGGCGAGTGAGGGCGAGCGAGGGCGAGCGAGCCCCTCTCTCCTCTTTTGCATACGCGCGCACGCACAAGAGCGTGAGCGGCGCACGCGCACACACACACACACACACACTTTCTGGGGAACGTAAAAAAATATCATTTGAAAAAAAAAGAAAAGAAAAAAAGAGCGTAATTAACTCCACCTAAACCTTCTCCCGAATTGACAACTCTCACGATGCGCACGGGGACGGGGGCTTTGCTTCCTTCCATCAAGGGCGAACCCTGTGACTGTGTAAACAGATTATAGTAAACACAATGTGATTCCGAAAAGCAGCGTGGCGCTGGCAGGCCGTCCTCGGCCTCAGCGGCGCCGCAGCTCAGCCTGCAGGTGGAGGCTCTCCGGCCAGTCGCAGCGCCTCCAGCTCGGCTCAGGGCCTTAAACTGATGCTGACATTGATATGGTAGGGGGGGGGCGCCGCCGCCACCGCCGCCCCCCCCCCCCCCTCCCCACACACGCAGGTAGCGCACGCGAGGCCGACGGCGGCTTTTCTTGATACAGCGGGGCCCCCTGGGGGCGAGGAGGAGATTGATTTGGCAGCGCGGCATTAGAGCAGATTTCCGATGCCTTCTGCAGCAAATTAGCACGAATGGGCTCCCGGCGAGCGACGCCCGCAGACACTGAGTGAATGGAAATAAAAGGCTGTCCCAGTGTTTACCACACCGCCGCCCCCTGACGGCCCCCTCCCACCCCCACCGCAGTAAGTTGGCCATCTGAGTGTGACAGGCAGGGATTCAGGCAGATAGCGGCGTGATGGACGGATGGACGGACGACCAGGCAGCTGCTGAGAAAATCTCACGGCTCACGGCCGGACGGAGACGCCACTCACTGATCAATCGCGGCGAGGAGAGGGCAAAGAGGAAACGCCCCACCCGCCCACTCCCCACTCCCCACTCCCCCACCCCTTTAACTGCAACCTTTTTACGGCCGGCGGAGACACCTTGAGAGGCGGCGAGTGCCTGAGCGAGATGCCACGTCTGGATCAGTGATGGGGTGGTGGGCGAGGCGGCCCAGTCAGGAGGTGGAGGCGACACATCTGACGCAAGTTCAATGAAAAACGCTTCAAAAGGCCGCTGCGTAGCACCACCGCCCACCACCCCCCCCCCTCCCCACCCTCTTTTTTTTTTTTTTATAAATGCGGCGACAGTGACTGAGGTCACGCAGATAAATTGGCCAGCAGGCTGACAGCCGCTCAAGTCGCCTGGAAGACCTGGGTGATGGATCTTGAACCCATCCAAACAGATCTGTGGAGATGAAAGAAGATTTTGAAAGGCGTCCAAAACACTGGCTGGTTAAGAATTCAGGGGTGGCACAACGTATTAAAGGGAAGCTGGCAAATTTAAATATCAGGCAATTATTGTGGAAACACCTAAATAGTCCAGTACAGTGTCTTAATGTGGGCTAATGGGATGCTGTTGTAGGTTAGACCAGTTTCTTCACAGTCAATTAGCCTCCCTAATTTGGGCTGCAAATATGTAATTTAGCCTTTATTTAGCCTCTGGGATGAGCTGCACTCGCAAAGCGCCGCCTTTCCTGAAAACACTGAATGATTTGCGGCGTCCCAGACAAAATCCCTTATCACTTTCGCCCCGGCGCCGCTTGTATGGGAATTAATTGCACATTCTGAATACAACTCGTACGAGCGGAGCGCCTGCTAGTCTGGAATTTCACCAGAACTTGCCATCTTGTGCGCGCTGCAGCTGCAGAGCGTGCGTCCTGACAGGGCAGATTGTTGTGTTTTAGTGTCTCCAGGGGTCCCTGATTGTGCTGCCGGGCCACATTTTGGTTGAGGGCGCAGCCCCGTTCCTCGTTGCCACGCAGTGACGATGGCCGAGGAAGCTGAAATACTCGTGATTGGAGATGGAAACGCCTGAGCGGAGCGAAGCGACAACATCAGCCTTGAACTGCCGGGCTGAATCGTATTCATTATTCATTCGTTTATTTATTTATTTACTTAATCGCGATTGTTAAAGTATCACCTCCGGGGCCTTTTAGCATGCGCTCTAGGAGCTGGAGCCGTTTCAGGTGAATCACGGCGCGTTCGGGCAACGTCACACTGCGCGACTCCGCACGCTCGCCTTAGTTAATCTTCCCCCGATAATAGTGGTCGACAATCGCCTCTTAATCGAAAGGCGCAGCTAATTTGACACCGCGGGAGGCCATTAGCGGTAAAAGCCGTGCGCACTCAAGGGAGAAGACGCCCAAATGAGCTTAAATCTGTAGTTACATCGCAGCCAGGGATGTGACTTGTGAAACATATAGGCAGAATTTAAAGCTGTCTCCAGATGGGGGCCACATGTGAGCAGAGTAGCTTCCAGCTCCTGCTTAATACCGACAAACTGTAACGTTCTGAAGCAACGGTCGGCGGAGTTGGCGGCTTCCACGCAGCTTCACGGCGCAGAAGCGTTTTACACTGCTCGGGCTGTTGGCTGCGGCACAAAGTAGGCGATCAGAATGTCTTTTTGGCAGGAGGCATCGTTTTCAAAGCAGGCAAACGAAAACCGTTGAATAATATTTGAGCGGGTGAGATTAAAGATGTCAGCCTACGTTTTCTCCCCGAACACCATCGTCAAAGTCGGATTTTCTCCGTTCATCTCGGCCAAAGTGCAAAGAGTTCAACGTTCTAGTCACCTTCAGCAGCAACTTGTTGTCTAAAAAGGGATCCTGACTCGAGCCGCCAAGCAGAAAATCAACCGTCTCCATCCGGAGTTTTCCTCCAAACATGGTTAATGGAGCATTTTATCATCTTTTACCGCAAGTTCGGTTTCGACTGCAGAGGCGCAGGCTCCAACTGACGGCAGCTGGAATTCATTTGGTGATGAAAACCACGTCTTGCAGGTGAGAGTCCTTGTGAAAAGGAAGGACAGATAAGGAACAGCCGACTGGCATTGTGACCTACATTATTGTCTGCAATAGGCTTCCACTTTTTACATTCTAAATGCGGCCTGAATTATGGCTGTAATCGATAAATGGCAGCGAAGGAGAAGCACAGGGCAGTGAAAGAATTCTTCTCAAACCAGTCAATGAGGCCTTTTCTCTATTATTTTTTACTGCATCCTCAGGCTGTGGCGGCGAGAAACAACACAATAGACTGCATGACTTTTTTGCCTTCTGCAATTATTCTGTATTGTTTCAAATTTTCTTTTCTTTTCTTTTTTTTTTTTTTTTTGTCATGGCCGAATTTAGAAAATCCTTCAAAAAGGTTTCTGTCAGCGTGACAGGCAGCCATTTACCGCAACGCTCCAGTAGTGTGAGCCGCTCTGCGTAGGGAAAATTCTACACCTCCTTCCCTTCAATGCCACCTCCTGCACCACCCGTGGTGAAAGGAACTCGCAATTCCACGGCTCATTATTAAGACATTTGCATGCTGATATCACATAGAAAAACACAAAGAAAACAACATAAAATCAACATTGCACAGGGAAGTTTAGCCGGCTTTATTGACAAGTGGCACAATGACCTGCAGTGTGACTGGTGCCGCATCTCTGACCTTCAGACTAGCAGCTAAAAAAAAACAAAACAAACACTGTACACAGAATTTTAGTTCTCCAAGTGTCACTAATAAGATCCCTCAGATGATGAAATAATCTCGCCAAAGACGAAGCGAGACAAAGATCTCAATCTGTGACCTTTTTTTTTATTAAAAATTTTTTTTATTTTTTATTTTGTCTTCACCATCCAGGGACATAATCCCTGTTTGGCTGTGCAGCTGGCATGCAACTGAGTCACGCGTCAGCCCTGATTAGAAGCAGCAGTGGTCCGCGGGCCCCATCCCTCTGCCAGAGCCAGGAGTGGAAAAGGCCAGGGCCACCACTCTCAGTCTGGAGATATGACCTTGATGGGGTTTGATAGAAAGGAAGCGACACGATTCGCAATGCCGCACAATATCTGTAACCTTCCGCTCCCCTCGGTGGGCATGCTAAAGCTATTGAGCTCTGACACACGCACGCACGCAGACACACTCGTGCACGTGCGCACACCAAATCGGCACTGCCCTGTCATTATTCCGTGCACTCTCCTCTTAGTGTCATCCAATCATCTGTCTCTCTCTGGGTGTTGGCTGCCGCTTTTTTTTTTGTTCCCTTTGCAAGACGCCGTAAATCCACTTTCCCCCCCCTTTTAATATCGAGCAGCCGCTGCGCTAAATATAAAAGACAGTAAAGTGACTTCTTTAAAGGTTTTCATAATATCCATCCCTAATCTAACAATGATGTAACGTGCAAATTAATTCCATTGCCAACCAGAGAACTCTTTGTAACCTTATCTCCAACCTCGTGCTCACTGGGATTATGTTATTGCCTTCCTACTCTTCTTCTTCTCCTTCTCCTTCTTCTTCTTCTCCTTCTCCTTCTTCTTCTTCTTCTTCTTCTCCTTCTCCTCCGCATGGAAAGAAGCAGCAACACTTTCCTTTAACCCCCTGTAATGCCAGCTCACCGGAAGAAGCAACAGAGACAGATGCCTGGTGAGTCAGACGACAGCCACAGAGAGTGACGTGGAGTGTGGCGAGCATGGCACCGAGGGCAGCGAGAAATAGTGAGCGGTGAGTAAAATGTTGGCGTTTGGCGTTTCCTCCGTGGAATCAGGCGCCGTGTGGAAAATGAAGCACCACACGGGTCGCACTGGGCTGCCAATGCAAATGAATGATGGCCGGGGGGGGAAATGAAATGCAGCCTATTAGTAGTGGTGGTGGTGGTGGTGGTGGACGGGGTGGGGGAGGACGGGGTGGGGGAGGTTAGGAAAGCATCTGTGTGTGACACGCCCTGCCTCAGACCATCACCGTAACACCACAAACACACAGCAGAAGCGCGCAGCTCCCCGCTGGTGGCACCGGCGTGGCCTTTATTCCCAGCAGCTGAGCGGCTCGGCCAAGACGGAGCCCACGTCTCACATCACAGGTGTCCGTCAGCCGGAGCGGCAGCAGCAGAGACCTGCAAACGGGCGGCCGGCGCTCGACACACACTATCTGTCAACACGTTTGCCGCTTGAGCGAGACAGAAGGGGTGGGGATGAGGGGGTGGAGGGGGGGGGGGGGGGGGGGCTGGTACCGGGAACAGGTGGAGAGGAAACCCGACTGCTGCACTGCCACTACGCTGCCGCGCGTTGATCAACTCATGCTCCCACCAGCAGCGAGAGGTCGGCTCGGCGGGAGGCGTCACGTTACCGCCGGGCCGGCATTTGCAAAACAAAGCAGGTTGATGGGAGGAGAAGGAGGCGCAGGAGGCGCTGCCCCAAATCCTGAGGACCATCTTCCTTCCGAGAACAACACTGGCTGGGTGGGTTGCAGCCACTGGAATGAACGTGTATACGTGTATGTGTATGAGTGTGTGCATCCAGATATCTTTCAGCAGCGGGCCAAGGAAACAGCAGTGATGACACAGGCGAGAGCAGAAACCTCCTCCCACAACGAGCAGACGCTCCTGTTAACCGCCTCTCTGCTTAACATGCAGCCGCTGCCGATACGCAGCGCTCGCAGCGCCGCCTTTCAAAAGCATCCCGTCTTCACGGGAAACAGAACCACCTCCTCAGTGCTGGATCCCGCTGAACCGCTGCCATGCAATCGTGGCGGAGAAGAAGAAGAAGGAGGAGGAGAGGAGGAGGAGGAGGAGGAGGAGGAGGTCGCAGCTCACTCAGCCTATGGGGGCGTGCACACAGGTGCTGCTTTTTTTTTTTTTTGAAACTGACATTATCTCACTACACACAGGTAGGGCACCTTCTTGTCGGTGCCTTCAGCTCTCTCTCTCTCTCACACACTCACACTCACACACACACACTAGGAGACAAGGATATTTAGAGGCGATGATGGAGCTCCCCTTTGTTGCAGATGATGTGGCAGCATGTCGGCTCAGCCGAACCCCCCCCCCCCGCCTTTCCATCTTCAAAAACTGGCCGATCCTTTTTGCCACGGAACATGAAATCCCTCTCAATAATAAATCGCCTTCCCCGAGCCTTGTGAAGGTAGACGAGGCTGCCGGTGTGAGGCGAAGCATGCGGCATGACTCACAGGACGCCTCAACTTCACTTTATCGCATGAAAAACGAAGGAGGGCAAACCTGGCGGAAGGCGTCGGGGCGCAAAATCAAACAATGAGGGGGGTGGAGGTGGGGTTACGTAGCTCCGTCTCGCACTCGTGCCGGGGCTGCAGCCTGGCTCACATGTAAGGAGGAGGAGACGTTGCTGCATGAGATCCCCCCCCCCCCAAAAAAAAAAAAAAAACACACAGGACAGGACGCGTCTTCCGGCGCGCAATTAAAGCACCTCATCCGCAGCCGCGGCGTTGGAATTGGGGGAAAACATCGCCCTCCTCCACCGCCCCCCCCAACGTGGCCGCAAACACCGATCACAATCACACCCGAGGTGCCTGTAAATTCCACCCGAGCCTCTCCCGATCAGGTTTATTGTGAAAATTAAAGAAAAAAAAAAGATTTTAAAAAATATATATATTTTTTTTTTATTATTTTTTTTAAAGGGAAGGGGGGGAAACAACAAGGCGCCTCAGGAGAAGCGCTAGTAATTGGTGAGCAGCAGCAGCAGCAGCAGCAGCAGCAGCGGACTGAAACGCAATCACCGCCGACATTGGGAACAAACATAAAAGCAAAATCAACTCTCTCACACACAAACCTCATTCCGTGCACCGCTTTTGTTCCTTCGCTTGCCTGCATGTGCGGGGAGATGCTAATGAACGCCGCGGATGGGTTCGACACTCGATCCGGTGCGGGAGGTGTGCGGCGTCATTTACCTGCGCATCATCCGGCGATCCGACACATGGATACGGCGACGGAGGAAGAGAGGAGCTGGAGAGAGGAGGTGTGGAGGGCGGAGGTGGCGGTGGTGGTGGTGGTGGTAGGGGGCGGTTATTCCAGTCAGGCAAACACAGCCACGAAAAAGAGGAGGAGGAGGATAGCGAGAGAGGAGGAGGAGGAAGAGGAGGGAGAGGAGGAGGTGGGGAAGCAGGAAGGCGGGGGGCTAAAAAAAAAAAAAAAAAGAAGAAATAAAATCCTAAATTGAGCAGAAATAGATGCGGCACTGCACGAGTGGCGGACTCTCCTGTCCTCGGAGCGGCTTGTGAGAGCTGTTTGGATGTGTCGACAGAGGCAGCAGGCAGCAGCAGGGAAGCCCCGAGCTTCTCCTCCTCGGCTCGGCTCGACTCGGCTCGGCTCGGCTCGGCGCAGATGCTCCCTCTCCTGCGCCGCACAGAGCCCAGCAGCAGCAGCGGCGGCAGGAGGAGGAGGAGGAGGAGGCGGCGGGAGAGGAGGAGGAGGCACAGCCGTCGTCCCCCAGCAGACACTTGACGGTGATAGTTTGCTGGCTCGCTGTAATGGGTTGAGGGCGCGGTCAGCAGATGTTGACCAATCCTGCTGGGCTCTGCCAAAACTCCGCTACAGCAGGGCGGCGCGGCGAGCCGCCGCAGGGGCAGGTGGAGCAGGTGTGGAATTATTTATTTATTTATTTATTTATTTATTATTGAAATTATTTATTTACCTGACGGGGAGAGGGGGAGGGGAAGGGGAAGGGGGGTAGCAGGTTCAAGCACCTAGTTCTCGGCCCTCCCCCCCACTCATCCTGCTGCCCAGGTGTCCTTGAGCAAGGGGGCAGCCTTGATGATGAGCAGCACAGAACTGGGTTGCTGTTTAAGAATCCTCGCCACGTTTTCTTGGAGCAAATGCATTATTTATCACCGACCTAACACACACACACACACACACACACACACACACACACACACACACACACACACACACACAGCCCAGCCCAGCCCAGCCCAGCCCAGCCCAGCCCTCCCATTGCACAGCCAGTTGAAATCCCAACCTGCTCCAAAAGGTGAGTCTCCAGCAGCAGCTGCCTTGTTTTTCCGTTTCATTACGCAATGCGACCAAGCCAGGTGCAACTGCCCCTCCTCGAGTTTGTCGTACTTTTGATGTGCTGCCCGACCCGTTCTTTAGTTCTGAAGCAGCCCAGTGTGTCACGGAGTTTGTTGTACTTAGAGCGGTGCAAAGAATAAATAGAATACATAAAATCAACAACATAACTGTTGCAGAGCCCATGACTGACATTTGGAGTGGAAACCAGGAAGTGATGTCAGGCCTTCAGTGTGTGACGCTCATCCTGTTAACAGCGTTAACGGACGTGAATCTCATCCTGCTCGCCGCCAAATGCCTGACACAGAAGAGGAAACTTCTGCATCTTAAATCTTACTGCATTTCGGCTCTTGAAACCACATTATTCTGCATCTTGATTGGACATTTCAACTCCATAGAAAACCTGACATCAGATTCCACAACCAGGAAGCACTTGTTAGAAGCCCCAGAAGTTGCGTTTGAGCTTCAGAACAATTGAAAACACTGTGGCCTATTGCAGCTCGCCGCTGGGTTGCAGTGTGTGCTCAATGTCATTTTGAGCTGAAAATTAAACGAACAGCACAAAACATCCGACTGGTCTTTGTAAAAGTTTTCCTTGCGCTCTTTGCTCTCAGATGGATACCAGAGACAAATTAAAAGGTTCCAGGAAACTGAAACTTTGCCAGGCTAATTTGGTTCAAAGTTTAACAAAAACCATTGCACTCTAATTTAAAACTAGAACATAATTTAAAAATTGCTTTTATCTCCAGGTAATGTCATTCCAGCTAATCTGCAAGTGTGAATTCTGCTGTATTGAATTAAAGACTATTAGAGTTTAAAAAAAGAAGAAGAAGAAAAAAGAACAGGGCAAAAAGCAGAACATTTTAAGCGTGGAAGTGCCCCCGGGTCTGTCCTCTCACAACACTGGCGGAGAAAAGGGGACGCTGAGATTAAAGACTGCGGTGGTTTAAACACTAAGACAATTTATGTTTTGGGTTAATGCTTGGAATTATACAATGTGCAGAGCGTCTCCAGTGGAGCCGGGGCATAAAATGAGAAAGGGTAAAATTTTCAGGAGCGAAACGTCCCTGGCATGGGAGGGTTTTAATGTTGCTCTACATTTATTATTCTTGTAATATATGCTTAAAGGATAAGTTATTCATGAAGCAAGTAAAGGCTATTTACTGAGAGTTCGAGATGAGGAGAGGATGGAGAAAGTCTGTCGCTAGTCAATGTAAATATTTTAGCCTGGCCGTGTTGGACGGAGGGACTTCAGTGCTGTGTGGAATGTGGAAGAATATTTCTTGGTAAAATACTCACATTGTTTTTATTCAGTTTGGGCACCAAAAACTGTCAACAAACCAGATATAGGTTTTTATTGCAGCCTCTGATGATTTTTTTATATTATTGTTTTTATTGTTGTGTATTTCTTACTGTCACTACAGTACAAAGATTTGACCTAGTGTTGACGGTGGATCCTCAGCGTCTGCGAAGGTGAAGCAGCTGCACTTTCAGCCTTTCTACCAAGAGGGATAAAATCAAAGCAATCCGCAATCTGAAGATGGCCTATAAATAATGTATGTTTGGAAAAGCTTTTGCCTGCAAAACAATTCAGCCGGACTGAGGAATGGGGTTGAATACTTTCACAGTTGTGAAAAAGAAAATGAGCACAAAAAAAGCTGACAATATAGCACTGATTGTAAATTAATGTGAATTTAGGATTGCTTCTTAAATTTGTGCACTGATGTTGAGGGTTGCAATGTTAATCGTGACGTCTTTTAAAAAGAAAAAAAAAATCATGATAGCAGTTGATTGTGGATTGTTGTCTATGTGCATCCATTCCTTTTCAAAATTGCCTTTTTCTTGTTTTTGTCCCATGGACAAAAACAAGAAAACCCACTGCTCCTTTAATTGTCTTTTAAACGGCGTTAAGCTCTCAACAGCTCTGCAGATTTATGTCAGACGCGAAGCAAAAAGCTGCCTTTATTTCGTACAAAGCACTCGTGACTTTGCATAAAGTCATTGTTTCTGCCGTGGTCCCTCATCGCCCCACGTGTGCTAAGCACAGAGCAGGACAACATGAAGCTTATTTTTCAGACACTTTTCCCTCATTTAAATAAGAAGCGGTTCCATTATTTACCGGCCTTCTGTCCCCTCACCTATAGCCATATGGTGTGGCTGCACGAACGCCTGAGCTCACAAGCACCCGGGCCACTCGGGATCTTTCTGTGTTGGCGTGAGGCTGAAAGGGCAAAGTCCTAAACCTAATCTTCATAATTATTTTAGCGAGGACGAGAGCCAATCTGTGATCATGTAGCAAACATCAACAAATCTGCTGTGGATTTGAACCAAATGCTAAAATATTACAATATTTGAATGAAGAGGAATGTAATTTTATCAGTTTCTCTTTTGGCCTTTCCTTTTTGTTCTTACATTGGAATATTCTATTTGCAAAAGCTAAACTGATTACAATATTCATGCATAATGCTCTATTCTGTTTTACTGTACTTCTCTGCAAAAATACCTGCAAATGCTGAAAACTGCATCAGGCAGATGGATTTCAGTGCAGAAACCCGATGATTTTATCTCACATTTGTGTAGATTTTATCATCAATTTTGCTTTCAAATTGATGTCCCCAGAATGTTAATCGTTAGTTGAAATGTAACATATAAACCTGCTCCGTCCAACACAAACTTCCAATGCATTTCGCAACTGAATGCTACCTCAGGCTGTGGCAGTGGCTTCCGTGGCCTCCGTGAGGAAACAGTGTTGAAATGTGTTGAGATGCACTCTATCCTCAATTACAACAAAAAATATTGGTATATTGAGCACATCCGTAGTGTGAGAATCCCCTGGGGGGGGCTTGTGTAAAGCCTGCATGCTACTGAATACGCTCCCCGGGATTCAGCAGCGCACAGAATGTGTTTTGTTTTTGTTTTTTTGCTCCAATCTTTTTGATGTGAAGAGCCCTTCTCCTGCATCTCGTTCGCCGGCTTCGCCAGACGCACTCGGTTGTTGTGCAGTTCCAGCAGTTTGCTCGCTACAATTAAGCGCATAATATTCAAAACAAACGGGATAACGCAGTCAGCACAAGTGCAGCGGCACAAGCAAACAGCACCTCTTTACCCCGTGCGTGAGATAAAAGCCGAAACGTTTTCACATCGCAGTAGCTAACAGGTTAATGAGAGCGCGGCACCAATTTATTGAATAAGTGAAGCGGGTTTAGGTGGATCTCATGAAGTATTAATGCGCCGGCGTATATCACTGGGGGACTTATTTAACCATCTCTTGATAATTTGATGATGTAATGAAATATTTATTGTCCTTTAATTCCGTGTTTAATATAATGGAAGAATAAAACCACCCCTCCGTCCTTTGCAAAACACATTATGAAGCTGATTAATAATGGAGCTTGTATGTAGCTTAAATTCAGATATACATTTAAAAATGGAATGCTCTCTTTTTTTTTTCTGAAAAAAATGTTTTTACAAAAGCCGTGAATAATCACATTACTGATGGATGGTTTTCATTTAGCTGCAGAGATTCATGGTCCCGATGTTGTACACGCTTACTCAATGTTGTCATAAGTAACTGGGGCACTTGAGCCGAGGTGACTCACTGTCATATAATGATATTAACCCCTGTGGTATTTTTCTGCGTGGTGAGTCAGAATTCCTACAGAGGGGAAAGATACATTGTGCAGAACAAATGAGATTATATTGTATGGATTAAATGTATTTGAATAGGGCGGCAGAACCTGCCACAATGTTAATATTGTACTTATACTCTCACTGGCAACTTCATTCAGTGAAATTGCTCTATTGCTTCTTAGGACAAGTAGCCAATCGCATGGCAGCAACTCCGTGAGTTCAGTCGTGCAGACGTGGTGCAGCGAGGCGTCAGAACAGGGAGGAAAGTGGATGCAGGTGACAGTTTCACAAACTGCTGTTGATCTACTGGTTAGGGCCCGTGCGATTAATCCATTTTAAATCGAAATCAGATTTTTTTTTTTTTTTTTTTTTTTAGTCGCAACAATGTTAAATAGAGGAAAATCGGAAAATTGATTTTCCTCTTTCATGCTTCCGGGTCGGCGCCTCTTGGGTACTGTAGTCCTCCTCCCCCCTCAGGAAGCTGTTCACTGGCTACCTATGTTTACTGGCATCTGCGCTAGCTAGCCACAGCAGGTGTTAAAACCAGGAAGTGATTCTGTTTGCTGCCCTCACCACTACCTGGTAAATTATTTTTACGAAGTCAAAAAAAAAAATCGAACTCAAAAATTGAGTTTTCAGAGAAAAAGAAAATTGGGATTTTATTTTGACCAAAATCGCCCAGCCCTACGACTGGGATTTTCATCATATCACAACTGCCACCCGGCTGTGGAGGAAACTCAGGGGTCGGAGGTCAGAATGGGCAGGCTGGGTGGAGAGGCACAGGGAGGTAACGGGAAGTGAAATAAGGGCTGTTTACAACTCGGTTATGCAGAAAAGCATCGCTGCACGCCTCCAACCTCCAAGCGTGTACACACACAGTCAGTGGGCACCTTCTTCCCCACAGCTGTCACATTCCAGAACTCTGTCTCCTGACATCTCCCACTGCACTACTGTAAATACATCCAACATTTCACTACTGCATAACTTATCTATCATATACTTATATTTATAACATATTATATTTATCTGTCATATACTTATATTTATAACCATATGTATAATCTGTTCATAGCCTGTACATACTGATAGTTATAGCATATTCATAACAATGTTACATACTTGTGATATACCAATGTATATCTTTCCTTCACACTGTGTACATTTGTAAAAAAAAATATTTATACTTGCTAAGCACCTCTGGATGGATGCAAACTACATTTCGTTGTTCTGTACTTGTGACATGTGCAATGACAATAAAGTTGATTTCTATTCTAATTCTATTCGATTCTTAAGACAGCCAGGACCAGCACGGTGTAGCTAATAATATGGCTGAAGAGACCGCACAGAGCAACTCTGTGGGGAACACCAGAGCAAAGCCCAATTCAGGAAACTTTCATTCCATGCACTAATTCCTAATTCTGCCTCCGAACGGTAACGGTCGCTCGTGCTCTACGAGCCTCCGAGCAGAGCAGGCTGTCGTCAGCGCGGCGACGCTAACAACAGACGAGCCAGCAGGTGACAGTATTCCTCACGTAGGCACAGGCGGTAGACAGACAGACAGCGGCATCTGACCCGAGTCAAGCGCTGTAACCTGACAACACGCCTGCATGCACCGCCTGCACTGAGCGCCATGCAAACGGAGCGATTAGCATTCCGCTGAGCCACCCCGCAGAAGTGTTCCGCGTGTGCGCAATTAAACGCGTCGCCTTCACGGCATCAGATATGAAATAGTTTATTTTTACGCACACAAAATGAACAATGGCGCTTGGCCCGTCAGTCGTTATCAGGGATCTATGCAGCTGATGGCGAAGTGCTATTTAATGGGGTGTGGAAAATTGAGTTGAGCTAGTCCAGATTTTACAGCTTAGATAGACTCAAATATTTTGTAAACCAAATCATTTAGCTCATCTGGTGCTTTATAAGGAGGGCGAATGCTCATAACAATAGGTTGTAATGGGCGTAACCCCATAAAAGGGACACACGTCATTGAGATTGGGCCTTTAATGTGTCAGTGAGGAAAACAAGGAATCAGTTGAACACGAGATTGATGTGCAACTACAATGTATACTTAATGAGCGATAAAAGAATGAAGACGATAAGGCAACGCTGTCAGAGAAAAGAACTTTTTACTTGCAGATGGGCTGGAAATGGTTTTGCTCTGCGTCGCTGTCGCCGTCCAAGTTTGATGCCTGTTTCTCAAATAATTGTTGAATCCCCCCCCCCCCCCCAAAAAAAAAAGGGTCTGAAGTCTTTTAACAGCACTAACATTGAAATAAAATAAAATCACACCACTGCTGTTCCCAGATACGACAAAAAGAAACAAAACAAAAAAGGCGTCGCAACACTGAATCACCTACAAAGAGTGGAAGGCAGAACAAAAGAAAGAAGGCATCAAATTAGAGGAGGAGACGGATGAAAGCCAGAAAAACAATTAGGAGAAAATAAATTCTTGCTCACATTATGCTTGAAGACAGAGGGGTTGTGGACATATCACATCTCTATAATTATAAGCTAATCATTATTCGGCTTCGCAGCTTTCAGACACTTCAATGGCTGTTTGAAGGGGAGGTGCAATGTTGCTGTTACGTCGACTTAATGGCTTGACAGAAGGAAGCGACTAACAATGAAAAATTGACCAAGCTTTTTGTTGTCTCTAATTCCTTCCAAGCGCGTGTGATGATGTTCAGTGGGATGTTGAGCCATCTTTCCCCACAATAAACACTTTGAGGTTGCGTCATTCTCGCTGAACTCGTTTTTGCCGGTCAGAGAGTCACATTAACGCTCTCCCAAAACAAAACAAAATTATGATTAGAAAATGGCTTTAAATTCCACCCACATATTTTCAACGTCACCATGAAGCTATTCAGAGAAAAGTCTCCCCCCCCCCCCCAATTTTTCTTACTGTAGAGTCCTGGCGGTCAGTCATGTTAGACGCCTAATTTTTATCCTGCTGCTTTTTTATTTTTATTAAATATTACATTT
>NW_027466083.1:1285000-1347500 GCF_046127955.1 Nelusetta ayraudi
TAAAGGGAGTGATAAGCTCCTGAGTTGCATTAAACGAGGGCATCTATCAGAACCGGTCCAGGCACCAACTCTACAATGAAAGGGTATCGGGCTCAAGGCTGACCTTTGCAGCCACCTCTGTGGGAGCTATTTTTTGCACAGGCCAAAATGAAGGTATTATGTAACAGTCAAAGCCAGCCCCTCTCCTCTCCCCCTCCTCTCAGCTTCCACATGCTGCTGCAGGGGGCTGGGGGCGGAGGGAGGGATAAAAACAAGCAAATGGCAAAGGCTAAAGAGCGGCTCAGGTGGCACATTTATGTGCTCCCCCAACCATGAAGCAAAATGTTGAAACATGAAGATTTTGTTTTCCATTCCGGTTGGACGGTGCAAATATTTGGCCTCTGGTTTCAAAAGTTCATGTGACGCTACGGCGTCTTTGTGACCCCGATTGCTCGATGACGCTAAAACACCCACGTCTTACATTCGGCCCGTTGTCATTTCTATTTATTAATTTGTTTGTTTTGCTCCACTTCCTTGTTCCATAAAAACCCGCAGCGCGTCTACTACATCTCCCTGGAGTTCTACATGGGCCGCACACTTCAGAACACCATGGTGAACCTGGCGCTGGAGAACGCCTGCGATGAGGCCACCTACCAGGTGAGGTCCAATCTCTCTCTCTGTCCTCTGGAAGTCTTCAGTTTGAAAAAGCTCTCCTGTCACTCACCCATCGTGGCCGTGTCGCCCTGTGCAGTTGGGTCTGGACATGGAGGAGCTGGAGGACATGGAGGAGGACGCTGGTTTGGGAAACGGCGGTCTGGGCCGCCTGGCTGGTGAGCGTGCTTTCACCTGTCCAGTTAAATGAATGCACTTCAATGCATTTATTTCACCGCAGCTGAAATAAATGCATTGTTTCTACGTGAGAGCTGATCACAACCTCATTATTTTCCATCTGTGAATCCTTGCCAGCCTGCTTCCTGGACTCCATGGCTTCCCTGGGCCTGGCTGCGTACGGCTACGGCATCCGCTACGAATTCGGCATCTTCAATCAGAAAATCGTCAACGGCTGGCAGGTGAGGAAGGAGCAGGCGCCGTCCTTCATGCTTTAAATCACCCCGCCCCAAAGAGCACCCCCATTATCGTCGGCAGCCGGTGCCATTTTCTGTCTCCGGATGGATGCTTCGCTCGGGGAACTCCGCCGCCTCCCGCTGCCCGTTAACACGAGTGCTCGTCTCTGTGTGCAGGTGGAGGAGGCCGACGACTGGCTGCGCTTCGGCAACCCCTGGGAGAAGGCTCGTCCCGAGTACATGCGCCCCGTGAGATTCTACGGCAGGACTGAGCATCACCCCGATGGTGTGAAATGGGTCGACACTCAGGTACAATATGTCGGGGCTTCGAAGCACATCAGCATTAGAAACAAACAGATTTAAAGTGGATGTACTAATCTCTATCTGCCTGGGGTTCTCCTGGCAGGTGGTGCTGGCTCTGCCCTACGACACCCCCGTCCCCGGCTACAGGAACAACGTTGTCAACACCATGAGGCTGTGGTCTGCAAAGGCACCGTGCGAGTTCAACCTGAAAGATTGTACGTGAGGTTTCTCTATTTTCAGTCATTGGAAAGCCGTCAAGATGACAGCGAATGAGTTTTGTTTTTTTTTTCCTTTTGCAGTCAACGTCGGAGGATACATTCAGGCCGTCTTGGACAGAAACTTGGCCGAGAACATCTCCCGTGTGCTTTATCCCAACGACAATGTAAGATAATACGACTGTATTAACATTTTATCTAGCAGATGTGGGGCTGCGGTGTAAAAACCTGGATTAGAGGAAAGTGCTGAATGCTAAAAGGGTTAAGACCTGGGGACTGCTGGCCCCCTATACGCTCGGAAGCTTAATCATAGCTTCACAAAGACACGGATTTGCATAATGTAAACCTGACCCTGTGTCGTACGTCTCTAGATAGAGCCACGGTGTGGTCTTTCAGCTTCCTCTAAAGTTCTCCATTATGGCTGACATAAGAACTGACCACCGTGCTCCGTCTCCCCGAAGGCTCAACAAGCAGGATAACCATCTAGTCAGAGCTATAACTCATGTCAGGCCTGGTAATTTATGTCGGTGCTAGTGAGAGTGGAAACGCTGGCGGAGCAGATGTTTGTATTCTGTCCAAGCACCGCTGTTCCATCACGTTGTCTATTTCCTTTCTCCAAAAGGTATCAGTGTGTTTTCATTTTACATTGTTTTTTATTTTGTTTAGCTTTTATTCCCGTTTATGTTGCTGTACAGCCGTTTGGTATAAAACAGATCACACAGGCAAGGTTAACAGGACCCAAACTGATGTAAAGAAAAGTTATAAACCAAATGCTGTCACCTCAAAAGTCATCACACAGCCTCGCCGGTCACATGGACACATCTCCATAACAATCTACATCCACGCAGCTCCATAGCAGGTGCTTCAACTCCTGCACTACATGACGCCGAGCAGAGAAACTTGAGACTAACAGACAAGCCCTAATATAAAGTCACATGATCTAGGTGAACTAAAAGAAGAGGCATCCAAGGCTGCAGTGTATTCTGGAACACGCACTCCTATTTAACGCTACCACACATATTAAAGGGCCCATAGATCGCATTAACATGACGTGATGCACAAGATAACCTTAACTACAAAAGCTCTCGGTGGCCCAGCAAAACAAAAATAAGCATTACAACAGCCCAGTTTAGAACCGGCTTATAATTATCATTATTATTATTATTATTATTATTATTATTATTATTATTATTATTATTATTGTTATTATTATTAGAAACCTGAACAGCGGCTTGTTTTAATGGTGCAATGTCTGACAGGGACCGAAAGCAGTAAAAGGAAACTCAAACCTTTAGTTTTGGGTGTCAAAGCGAAACAATGCCAGATTTCTTTGTTCCACACTGTGGCTGCAAATTCTTCATACAGACGTGCACATTCAGACTTAAATGACAGGCAGAGGGGATGGTGGTGTGGAGTCTCACACTCATATATGCGCCATCCTGCGTCTTTGCTGTGCATCACTGCAGCTTCCTGACACCTGGTAGGTAGACAATTTACAGCCCATAAAGTGACTGACGCACGTTAATAAAGAAAGAAAATGCCAGTTTCGTAAACTAGAGAGACTTTCTGTCTGCAACCTTTGGAAACTTTTGTCTGATACGTGAATACAGTGAATTTCTGCCTAATATTTAATGCACAAGCACTAAAGACAGTGATCTGATTTATTAATTTGTTCACAACTGTGTGCCAGAAAGCAGCTTTTTAACTGGGAAAATAGTTCATACCATTGTTAATATAAAGACTAAGTAGCGGAGATGATTTGGTTGTTGGAAACACTAAAAACAGCTTTCCAAAAACATGAAGAATGAATGTCACGGGTGACATCCCCTCGACTGAGGCAGCATTGAGTGGGATCCTCAGCAGTTCGTTGAACATCATGAGCGGCTTGTTGAGCAGCTCGGGTCCTTTTGCCGCCAATTTGCTTTTCCATAAAAATCACAATCATTTCCATGTCCGCCAGAAAACAGATGTCAGGAATATTTTGCGTTCAGAAGACTCAGACAACTCAGTGCGGCCGACTGCTGAACACAACCTGACAAATGTGCGTCTTAATCCTCAGTTCTTTGAAGGAAAGGAGCTCCGTCTGAAGCAGGAGTACTTTGTGGTGTCTGCCACCCTGCAAGACATCATCCGCCGTTTCAAGGTCTCCAAGTTTGGCTCCAGGGAAATCTCTCGCACAGACTTCAGCAAACTGCCTGAAAAGGTAAAATATGAATACATAAAAATAAAAAAATCTACAAAGCTTTTTTTTTTATTTATTTATTTATTTATTTATTTTAAATGATCTCCGTCCTGTGTGATTTTCTTAAAAGTCAGCCTGCTACTCCTGCTCGTGCACAGAGTTTTGGTTGCACCACAAAGAGCTCCTCCATTGCTAACAGCGACCCCTTTGATGCTCCGTGTTCTCAGGTTGCAATCCAGCTGAATGACACTCACCCAGCCATGGCTATCCCTGAGCTGATGAGGGTGCTGGTGGATGAGGAGAAGCTGTCTTGGGATATGGTGAGGAAGAGCGGCACAATCTGGGAAATTACAGCGTTGTGTTAGAAATGTTCAGGTGTTTTTCCTTTTCTTGGTTGCAAATAGGGCAGGCTGATTATTTCCACAGCTCTTATTTCGATCTATCTCAGTTTCCCTGTTTTGGGAACTTGCACAGTGAGATGTTGTCGTTGCAATTTTTTACATTTCTTTTTATTTTTTCATTTCGCTGACACGCAGGCTTGGGACATCTGCGTGCGCACGTGTGCCTACACCAACCACACCGTCCTTCCCGAGGCTCTGGAGAGATGGCCAGTCGACCTGTTCGCTCATCTGCTGCCTCGCCACTTGGAAATTGTCTATGAGATCAATCGTCGCCATCTGGAGGTGGGTACAGCACACTGCAGCCAGCTGCTTTTACTCCCTCCACTAGGTGCTGAATTTCTGCTTTTTAAGACGTTGCTCGAGAATTTTAGTTGCATCCTTTGTTGTGAACTGAGGATTCGGCAGGGAAAGTGGCATTTTTGCTGTTTTAACAAAAAATAAAATTTTGCAGAGAGTCGCAGCCAAGTTCCCTGGAGATAATGACCGCATGTCCCGCATGTCCCTGATTGAAGAGGGCGGCCAGAAGAGGATCAACATGGCTCACCTGTGCATCGTGGGCTCCCACGCCGTCAACGGTGTGGCCCAGATTCACTCGGACATCCTCAAAGCAACAATGTACGTGGTCTCATATAAACAGCATACATGGATGAGCTGTGGCGTTGAGGAGAAAATGAGGCGTGTACAAATCCCCTGTGTGTGGCTCATGTGCGATGGTCGACTGTGTTTACAGTTTCAAGGACTTCTACGAAATGGAGCCGCACAAGTTCCAAAACAAAACCAACGGCATCACTCCCCGCCGCTGGCTGGTAATGTGCAACCCCGGGCTGGCTGAGGTCATCGCTGAGGTTAGCGCTGCTCTTCATTCACACACATCACACGAATAACAGTGAAAGCTGAGGTTCCCTTCGGTTTTCTTTCTCTCTCTTCTCAACCCCTTTGTATTTTTGTCACTAGAGGATTGGCGAGGACTTCATCAGGGACCTTGACCAGCTGCAAGGCCTTCGCAACTATGTGAAGGACGATGCCTTCATTCGTGATATTGCCAAAGTGAAGCAGGTAACCTTCCATAATTTTACAACCAGGCAGACAGCAACGTCTATGAAAACCTGTGCTGTGGTGCCAAGGCTACAACCACTTCTATCTATATTGCTGACGTAGGAAAACAAGTTGAAGTTCGCCATGCACCTGGAGGAGCACTACAAAGTGAAGATCAACCCCAACTCCATGTTTGACATCCAAGTCAAGAGAATCCACGAGTACAAGAGGCAGCTGCTCAACTGCCTGCATATCATCACCTACTACAACCGTGAGTCTGTACCATTTGTGCCTTCAATGGCTTCATACCTTTTGTGACATCACAAAGGGGATATTTGCAGAAGTGTGCATATGGAGCCTCAAATAATGCGTCTTTATGTTTCCTGCAGGCATCAAGAAGGAGCCCAACAAGCAGTGGACCCCGAGGACTGTCATGATTGGTGGAAAGGTCCGTAGCCCGCCTCCGTACCTACTGAATTCACACTCACACTGCACGCTAACTTCTTTCCAATGGCTTCATGCAGGCTGCTCCTGGATACCACACCGCAAAGATGATCATCCGCATGATCACAGCCATCGGCGAGGTGGTCAACAATGATCCTGTGGTCGGCGACCGTCTCAAAGTCATCTTTTTGGAGAACTACAGGGTCACGCTGGCTGAGAGAGGTAACCATATAGTAGACCCGCCCTTTCCTCGTGCAGAACCCTTGACATTTCTTCCACAATGCAAAACTATAATTTTCTTCTCCCCTCCAACATTGCTCTTCCTCCATTTCTCCTCAGCCATCCCTGCGGCCGACCTGTCAGAGCAGATCTCCACAGCTGGCACCGAAGCCTCTGGAACTGGAAACATGAAGTTCATGTTGAACGGCGCTCTGACCATCGGAACCATGGATGGAGCCAACGTTGAGATGGCAGAAGAAGCTGGAGAGGACAATATCTTCATCTTTGGCATGAGGGTGGACGATGTGGATGAGATGGACAGGAAGGGGTATGGACCAGATAACTTTCTTTCCTTAAATCCCGTCACATTCCAGCTGTATTTTTGTCAGAGGTGCTCCAAAGTAAGTGCCCGAGAAGGTTTAACATCAAAGCAATGATGACTTGGTAGCTCAGTGCAAAGGGGAACAAAAAGTGGCACAGACAGTAAAGTTGAGTTAGGTGTGAATTTGTCACTAGAATATAAAATTAACGAAAGCGACCTCCTTCAGCTGATTAAATCACAAGAAGAAATCCAAGTTTATGAACGTACTACATGCAGCATGTGACTTATTTACACTTGTTATTATTTTTGCCCATATACCCTTAATAATGATTCACCGAATGCATTTTACAACTGCACTGTCTATTAGAATATTCAACACATTTGAATATTATATTCCTTTTGCAAGGCCAGTTTGTCTCTCTGGTCTCAGCGTTCTCAAACCGCTCTTGCAGGTGTTTTATGATGTCAGACACCTGCCAGCTCTCTCATGCAGGCGCTGGCTACCACTCTCCCATAGACAGGCTGCTGCTGCTGCTGCTACATACGGGACAAGAGCATATGCTTGTGTCTCTAATGTGTGTCCTTCTCCATTTTATTTATTTATTTATTTTTGCTGGTGGTTGTTTTTGCAGATACAACGCTGGAGAGTACTATAACCGGCTGCCCGAGCTCAAACAGGCTATTGACCAGATCGCTGGAGGCTTCTTTAGCCCAAAGCAGCCTGACCTGTTTAAAGAAATTGTCAACATGCTGATGCATCATGACAGGTAAAGACACATCTGACATTTGCAGCCCGAGGCAAACGCGTGCGTGCCTTGTGAGCTCACATAGTGATGAGAATGAACTCGGTGGGGGGACGAAGAATAAAACAACAAAATAAGGGGAAAGCATTTTGCAGAGCGTACCCACCCATGGAGCTCTGCGAATTTCTCTTGCATGCAAATGACTGGAATGCTTTCTTTTGGCGACAGATACAAGGTCTTTGCTGACTACGAGGACTACATACACTGCCAGGAGAAAGTTAATGCTCTCTATAAGGTAAGCCCATAAAAAAGTGATCTAACTCAAACCCTTTAAAATGAAATATGAGCCGTATGCAAGGCAGCCTCAGGCCTCATAAACCACAGACATAACGGATCTTGACTTGCTTGTTTTCCTTCCCGCACCAGAACCCGAAGGAATGGACCAAGAAGGTGATCCACAATATTGCCGGATGTGGCAAGTTCTCCAGTGACCGCACCATTGCCCAGTACGCCCGCGAGATCTGGGGCATGGAGCCCACACTGGAGAAGCTCCCACCTCCCGACGAAAAGCCTTAAGTTGTCCACATGCACATCGAAACCTCGGCTTCTATCTTAGCAGGTCGTGGAAGGAGCAGAAAATGTGGGGGATCAGAGCACCGTGCTTCCCACTTGACCGTCTTAGACTTTTAGCAAGAAGGTTCAAAGAAACAAACAGCAGTGACACAGAAAGTGCCCTGACAATTGATTATCACTATTATCAAATATTATCTTTTTTTTTTAAACAAAAAAACAAAAACAAACAAACACTGTATTCCACTTGGATCCGTTCAGAATAAAACTCTGGATTTTCAATTTAGCTTTGGGTGTTTTTATTTACTTTTTTCTTTCCCCTCCCACAGTCTTCAACATCAACATCTAGCAGGGAGGCTACAAAGTTAACGTAATCCCAAATGGGATCCTGGTGTTAAAGTTCAAGAGTAGAAGAGGCATTAACAAAATCAGCATAACAAGAAAAAGTGAGATAAAGTCTGAACCGATTTCTTAGTCTTGCAGTGTAAAAATAGATACAATATTTCCAACAGTCACATCACTAAACACTTGGATGATACACAGTGAGGTTCTCTTCACATTTTCTAAGACGACTAATTCCACAGCGTCTATCAAGACGAACCTTCTCTTCTGAATCTTCCGTAAGGATAAAAAAAAAAGTACGATCTGTAATTTGAAGAAAGCACTGATGTCAGTCCTGACGCGAGCCATGACCTATATTCAGTTTTGTTCACGTGTGGAATGCAGTCAGAAGGGGAGGTGTGTGAGGCAGCGCTTTAGCGTGTGACAAAGTAAAGAGCAGCGAGGAGACCATTACGGCTGCCTGTCACCCTTGTCTGCGTGCGGATGACGGAGATTTGCAGGGCGCAAGATTTATGTCGCTGCTGATTCCAGATTAAAGACGCCGAGGCTCAGGGTAACATTACTGGGACCTTAGCCGAGCTCCATGTCTCTGTGTGAGCCACAGATTCTCATGCTGTTTTTCAATAATAATAATCAGAGAAAGCCAGAAAAGCATGCACATACAATTAAAAAACATAAATGCCAATGTTTTGGGGGGAGGGTACAATGTGCCAAAGAGGGCACATTAGTTATTCATATAAAATTAAAATGACAACATGTGAGTGACGTGTTTTCGGTTGATTTTCTTTGTTTAGGATCCTGGTTTGAAGCAATAAATGCACATATGGTGATAGATTATTCAAGCAAATCACAGAGGGAAGTTGCTGATGAAATAATCATCTGATGTGAACAAATTGAAACAAGCACAGATCATTTGTACCTGCCCCCAGAATTACCATGCTAAAGTAAATATTCTATGAAAAAAATATGGATCTTTATGGATTTGCAATTTATTCAAATGGTCTGCTTTAGTCTCCACTAGGAGACCAACCTAAGCAATTTATGTGGTACAGTTCTTATTTATGATGCAACAAGCCATTTTGTTTTATTGTAGTTTTTGATGAATTGATGCATTTGATGAATGACTTGGAATGATGCCTGCATAAGAAAACTGTAACCATGTTGCTGTGACCAACACATGTGGCAGGTTTCAATGACAAACTATGACAAAATATTAACAATGTCCAACACTCCTCAAAGCCAAAACCTGCCGGTTATCAGATAACTTGGAATATGAGTCCAAAAGAACCCAAGGGAAGTAAAAATAAATCCCAGAGTTTCAACTAGAACAAAAGGTCAACGATGTGTTTGGTCATGTTTGTAACGATTAACAGAAGAGGCGTGAGGTGGCGTTGAGTCTGTATATGCTTTATGGAGACCCTCACTGTTCCTAATGAGAGACGTATTCTCATAAACAGGCCTTTCAAATGACTTCAGATCTCAAGAGTGATCCTGACAGCTACTTTACACTAGGGGTGAGGGTCAGGGCCTGCTGAGAGAGGAGAAAAATGTGGTCGCAGGGAGGGGAGGTCTCTCGCTGTGCTCTGAAATCTCATGACTCTGCATTTATTGTGTTTCAAGAAGTTTACAGAGTCTCAGCTGCCCCAGGAAACTCTTTAAAATTTATCATAGACACTAAAATTGTACTTTTAACAGGCCCAAACTAGGGTCTCAGAGGAAGCAAGCAGGGCCTTAAAAAGGACAAATCTCTCTCACACTGCACAGCTGAAAAAACTGAGAGCTGAGAGCTGAGGCTTTGAGCCCCACTGCACCTGCAGCTTCATTCGGCTTGACATCTCCTGCTGATCAATACACAAAGTGCACGCATTCCTCCAAGCTAATCGGCGGGACACAAAGCCGGCGGAAATATCTTGAATTTAAAGCCAGAGTGTGGCAGTAAAGGTAGATAAGCGCAATGGAAATGTGGCTGGTAGGGAAACACGAGCGGGGAGAGTGACTGATTGACTATAAGTCATGTTTCTTAACGAGACGTGACAGAAGACTGGCCGAGGTGCCAGCGGATGGTTGAATATTTATCAGTTCAACACTTGCATAGGGGGGAAAATAATAAAACACACAGGGGATGACATACAACAGTCACACATGCGTCCGCATGCGACTTCATTCATGTTAAGTAACCAATAAGGGGCGGGAGTTGAGGAATTATGCACCAGCTTGAACCCGACACACGCTTGCACTTGGAGCTCGACATTGTTGCCGCACAGCGAGGACTCAGCATGTTACCTCAGTGCTCAGCGACTGAACTGCTAATACCTCAAACTTTGCCCACTTTGTAATCTACGGCGGAGGAAAAGCTGTGCAGGAATCCCAGCCCGGCCACTTGCACAAAAGAGACAGGAAAAGGGTTTTGCTTCCTCTGGATTTGTTGACTTATCGTTGGGGTTTCAGTAGAATTAATTCTCCCGGGTTTGTGATTTTTGAGGAGGCGCTAGACTTTGAGAGGCAGCAACCTCGGTTTGTTTGTTCTGTAGACAGCTGTTAGGTAAGTCAAATTTGGTGTTGTACAAAAGTTTTTGATACAAACATTACCAACTCTGTAATGCTTTAAATATGGGCTAAAACCAAACACCCATTTATGCATACCACTATTACATTTTTAGAATTTCAATGTGCCTTACAATTGTGTCATTTGTGTTAAAGCCCGCTGCTCGTGCATAAACAATGGGGTTTGGTGACCTGCTGGAGCAGGTAGGCAGCACAGGCCGCTTCCAGATCGTCCACGTCAGTCTCCTCTGCCTCCCTGTCATGCTGATGGCCAGCCACAACCTGCTGCAGAACTTTGCAGCCAACGTGCCGCGCCACTACTGTAACAGCCATGAGAACCTCACCCAGTCACGGCTGAGCCCCGAGGAGAAGCTGCTGATCACGGTACCGCTGGACCAGGACGGGAAGCCCGTGAGGTGCCGGCGATACACTGAGCCGCAGTGGCACCTCCTGGCTGTGAATGGGACCCTGGAGCCAGAACAGTATGATTATGGGAGTGATTTAGATGCTGACCTGCAAGAATGTCCTGATGGCTGGTTCTATGACATGACTGACAGGAGCTCCACTATCATATCTGAGGTAAGACTACGTTTCTTTCTACCCCCCCAAATGTTCATATTTCCGTCCCAGTGAGATCTGAAGAATGCTCCACTCCCGGCAGTGGGATCTGGTGTGTGACACGCGCTCTCTGATTCAAATGGCTCAAACCATATACATGGGAGGCGTGCTACTGGGAGCCGCGGTCTTTGGGTGTCTCTCCGACAGGTAATGGCTTTCCTTTTCTTCTCATTCACTCAACACCTTTTGTTTGTTCGCCCGTGGAAGCACAAAAGGTGCTGACAAAGTGAAATCATCCTTATCTGAACCAGTTGCCCTCGCCCCTCTCCAGATATGGACGGCGCTATCTCCTGATCATCTCCTATCTGCTAATGGCAGTGTCTGGAACCTGTGCTGCCCTCTCCCCGTCACTCCCACTGTTCTGCCTCTCCCGTTTTGGTTGTGGCATGGCTCTGTCCGGCATCGCCCTCAACAGCTTCTCGCTCAGTGAGATACTTACCTGGGCGATTAATATTAAGAGGGTTATAACAACTAATGGAGTCTAATGTCTTGTTTTTCGTGTTGTCAAGTTGTTGAGTGGATCCCCACCAATGTGCGAACCATTGTGGGGACGATAACGGGCTACTGCTATACGGTGGGACAGCTGCTCCTGACCTTGATAGCCTACAAAATCCGGGACTGGAGGTGGCTGACCCTGGCCGTGTCCCTGCCCTTCTACGTCTTTTTCCTTTACTCATGGTAAGACCGCCGGTGGTCCCCGATCGAAGTCGGGCCATGATAAGTTAGTCACATATGAATCCTCCCGCAGGTGGTTCCACGAGTCCGCTAGGTGGCTGGTCTTGAGGAACAAGCCAGAGCAAGGCATCAAGAACCTCCAGAGCGTGGCCAGGTTTAACGGGCGCCGCGAAGAGGGTGAAAAAATCGACAATACAGTAGGGAGACTGCGGCGTACCTGTGTGTCACTGCTTCCACCATCCGGCGTGATGGCCCCCCGGCATTGACCTTAGCTTGCTTATTGTACGCAGATGCTGCAGGAGTCGATGAAGAAAGAGCTGTCCGGGTCGCAGGGTTCCTACTCCGTCCTGGATCTGTTTCGCACCACCACCATGAGGAACATGACCCTGTGTCTCATGGCTGTCTGGTACATTTCCCTCTCTTGGTGTTGAAGAATTAAAGCTGCAGCTTTAATTCTTCAACATTGCAATGTATATGTGCGTGTGTGTGCTTTTTTTTAAGGCTCTCGACAAGCTTTGCGTACTACGGCCTCGCTATGGACCTGCAAAAATTTGGCGTGGACATCTACCTAATCCAAGTGATCTTTGGCGCTGTGGACATCCCGGCTAAAGTTATCATAACTGTGAGCATGAGTGTGCTGGGACGTCGCCCGTCACAGTGCGGCGCCCTCATCATTGCCGGAATCAGTATCCTGTGCAACCTGTTGGTGCCTCACGGTATGTCAGGACACTCCTAACTCACAGCTGATGGTTAAATCTTGCACCAGAGGATTAATAAAATATGACAAATTCCATTTTGTGCTTGACTCCAGATAAACAGACAATCCGAACCTGCCTGGCTTGCCTGGGCAAAGGCTGCCTGGCCGCCTCCTTCAACTGCTGCTATCTCTACTCAGGAGAACTGTATCCAACTGTCATTCGGTACATCTCACATCTACATAGCTTTACTGACGCACACACGGACAATGTTTACCCACATTTTTCTTAATACGGAAATTTGTTTTTCTAAGAGACAGATGTCCCTCATAACAAACGGAAAACTATAAAAACCAAAATGACTTATGATTAAGGCCTTATCATTCATTACAGGGAAAGCTGACAAGTACAAAGCAGTAATACATTAAAACTATACATTAAAACTATACTGAGTACATGTCATACTATAGTGACTTGCACTGAATATGCATGAAAGTCACTGTTCTGGTTTAAAACTGTACCAGTATATATTAAATAATTCACAAAGACCTTATAAAAAAAAAGAAAAAAAATTTGCCAACAATATGACGTCTAAGTGGAGTTTAGAGAGACAATTAGGGAACAAAATCTGAACATTAACGAACTACTCTTTGAACTATCGAACAAACTAAACAAAAACAACCATAGTGTTGACAGGAGGACCAAAACCAAGAAGACAAAAAGGCAACTGACGCTGTCGGCTGCTGCAGACAAACACACCTCCAACCAACTCAGTTGCTCATGGGGTCGCTTTCTATAGACGACCCCTTGTTGGCCTCAATATAATTGGACTGAACCGCTGCACAGGGTGATGTTGACAAAACAGGAACTTCTGGCATAAAAGCTGTTTTCTGCTAAAATCCCACAAAAACATCTCAAACTACAGACATTTCCCGAAGACCACAATTATTTCCTTGTTGGTCGATTTATTCTCTGTTTTTTTTTCTAATTTCTTCCCCCTCATATTTATTATAACTGGCAAACCAATATAATTAAAAACAAAACAAACAAAAAACAACAAACAGGACCAGCAGATGATGGTATTCCAGAATGAACATATTCACTATATAGTCCACTCACTGCATCCCACAATGCATTGCTTAAAGTAGTGTACAACTATTAGTCACAGGCAAGAAAAGCATAACGTTTTTTGTTGTTGCTTTGTTTTAATGTAGGAACACATTTAATATAGCAAGTACTTGACACTGTGTGTGTGTGTGTGTGTGTGTGTGTGTGTGTGTGTGTGTGTGTGAGAGAGAGAGAGAGAGAGAGAGAGAGAGAAGGAGAGGGAGAGAGAGAGAGAGAGAGAGAGAGAGAGAGAAGGAGAGAGAGAGAGAGAGAATTAATTTATATACTTTTTTTTTAAATTTAGTTATTACCTGCCGACGGGTAGTTTTATTAATGCGACCTTGATGACGTAATTAACGGCGCCAAGCGTTGTGTCCGGAAGTTTCTTTAATTTGGCTAATGAGTGCACTATACAGTTAGCTACGTATAAGACCCTATAAAGGGAGAAGGGAAGAAGAAGTGGGTGATTTCGGACCCAGCCTCAATTTTACAGCTTTGGGGCGACTTTAGCGCTGAATACGTTTAGCATTTCACGGGCCGAATAGAAACCTCGGGGGTTGTTTGATCCCAAGAACTTACCTCGCGGCTGCCGCGGCTTGCTTTCTCTCTCAGTCAGAACGGCATGGGCTGCGTATCCATGATGGCTCGGGTCGGTGCCATGATAGCTCCCATGGTGCTCCTCACCGGCGACTACATCCCGTGGCTACCGGGTTTCATCTACGGCGGGGCGCCGATTCTCTGCGGGGTGGCCGCCATGTTTCTCCCGGAAACGCTCGGCTCGCCTCTTCCTGACACAATCCAGGACGTGGAGGACAGGTGAGAAGGAAATCCCCCGCAGAGAGGAAGCAACCCCCAAAATTCTGTTATTTATTTATTTATTTGTTTGTTTATTTATTTATTTGTTTATTATATTACATGTGTACCCTTTGTGTGTTCAGGGGAGCTGGGAAAAGTCCCATTAAGGCAGCAAAGGAGGCGAAGATTTTAAAAGACACAAAGGCAAATCTGCTCAAAGTGGCTGCATGATGGGCTAACTGCACGGCAAACTTGATGCTTTTTTTTCTTTCTCTCTGAAGTTTATTTTAAAGTATAGCGGGCACTACTTTCTCTAATGTTTAACTGATTTTCATCATGTGTTTATTGAGTCATGAATGCTGGAAAGAGTTTGGAAAGAGCTCTTCTTCGACGGGTCAACGTGGCGAGCAGAAAGGCGAGTGAATGTCGACAATCACAAAAAATCAGCACACATCTTATAAAAGCTGAGGAGTCTGCTTCCGTGTGTGTGTGTGTGTGTGTGTGTGTGTGTGTGTGTGTGTGTGTGTGTGTGTGTGTGTGTGTGTGTGTGTGTTTTCTCCCCCGACCCCACATTCTTTTTACTTCATGTGAACCCTTGTATTGTGTTTTGTATTCTCATTAAAGTCCAAAACTTTGCATTAATACACGTCTTTTGTTTTGAACTCCACACACACACACACACACACACACACACACACACACACACACACACACACACACACACACACTACAAGCTCAACTTCAAGGTCGAAGTCATTATCGAGTAAATGAAACAGGGCAAACGATGAAGCTCAAGCAATCACTATCTGGACCTTTTAAAATACAAGAATAAAAGATGAAATATAGTATGTTCCCCCTGATTCCATTAATGACGGGCTTTGTGTGACATTACATCCTTTTTCTCCAGACGTGCTCACAAAGGATTACAGATTACAACAAACAGAACCAGTCCAGCGTTCACCTTTTAACTTAACCGCTGCTCGACATCGTGGTTTTTACAAAAGTGAGGTCACAATGTGAGCCACCCATGAAATATTAAATATTGAAGTCTCCATCTCACAGACAGTCTAGTTTATGTTAGATCTGTTTTTCACCTAATCTGTCAGCCGTACACCTTTTTTCATAATATGCAGTGTTGTGTGGAGCAAAACATTAATCGGTTCTCCAAATCACAGCGTCCACTTAAATAAATATAGACTAATCTATCAGCTGTGTGCAAACATAATGGAGAAGAAACCAACCAACCAACGCGCGACTGTTGAGTCTTGTAGCTTTGCTGCTATCTAGTGGTAGAGTTTGGTACTGCACACTCCGTTTTAATGATTCGATAAAAAATATTATGGGTTATTTAAGAATATGTTGAAATGTTTAACACAATTGAATTGACAAACATTATGACACTAAGGATCCAAATATAACTTTGTGTCTTGTATTGAATTTAATGTTCGGTAGTTTCCTTGCAGCAATGGATCAGCATTTTAAACACAGAAATACAACAAAATAGGATAAAATGGAAATGAATACCCCTCAAAGTGGTATGAATAAAGATTTATTTTTCTCATATGAACAGGTGGATTCATTTTATTTTACAATCTATGACAATCTCGCATTTTTTAATTATTTTTTCTAGCATATTTCAGGAATGACATGGGGGAAAGGTTCTTTTTTATTGCTGAATGTTAAATGAAATACACTTTCACTGACTGAAAAAGAATTGACTGCTTTTTTAAACTTTTTTTTTTTAAAACCTTTTAAACCATGCACCCATCTAACCGTGACCACAAGGACATGCAGAAGGGAAGGTGTTCAAACATTTCAAGCGAGGGTGTGTTTTCGTCTAGGATGGGCAGGGAGGGCAGGGATTAAAAAAATAAAGAGAGGTGAGTGGCAGGGCTCGCCTGATACCATCTCGTATTGGCAAAGTGAAGGAATCATCACGTTCGAACTAGAGGAGCGCTGCCTTCTTTCGCATTCTTCACACAAAGTTAGACCCGGAAGTGAGAAACCCTATGGTACATCTGTAAGTGAGGCGTGACCTTTCTCTGTAACAAAACCGCTGAACATTCGTCATCATAGCAGCTTGGACTCCAAATAGATGTCTTCTTAAACTGACGGGAATTTGATAATTTCGCTCTCTTTTAAGGAGAGGCAGCTGATTTTGAACAAGTCACTTTAAATTGATTTGCTTCATTTAATAAACCTTCTTTAAAATTAAGGAAAGGGGCCTTAAATAATCCTGTTCACGTGTTGGAAACAAAATACTAACACTAACACTAATAATAATAATAATAATTATAATTATTATTATTATTATTAATAATAATAATAATAATAATAATAACAATAATAATAATAATAATAATTGTGGACAAAATTTGCCATCAACATGAAGCGGTAGTGGAGGAGACACTAGTTGACATCACCAGGAGTGTGCGTGTAAATGAAGACGTGGTTAAACAAAAAGTCATGGACACAGTCATTCAGCGGCAGACATGAGCGTGTGTGAGGGAGGAAGGTGGGCGACTCGATGGATACCTGCATAATGGCTTCAAAAACTAACTCATGTAAATATGCATTTATATCATGATAAGTTCATTCTACACTAGCATCACATTGTTTTTTCATTGTTTTTTTTATTTTTTTTTAGATTTTTTCCATTTTTAAACACACAACACACGACAGTCACCTCTTAGAAAATGATGTAATCACCAGCAAAATAGAAAGTTTGCATATTTTTGCATCGTATGATCCTCCAAAGTTTCACAGCTATTTCGTCTTTACGTTGTCTAAGCATGGACACTGAACTGTTCTGAGCGGTTTGTCTTTGTTTTTCAATTTCTTCTCCCCCCCTCCTGCTCTGCTCTGCCCCTCTCGCTTGCTCAGAGTGTTGGGGGAAGGAGTTTGGCGGGCACAGATGTGTTGAGGATTCGGGCCTCTGTTAAGCAGGAGTCGGGGCAGAGGACCTTTAGCCAAACAATTGAGTTTGGACAGTTGAGTTGGGGGGGGGGGTGGAAATCCTGAGACACCGTGCGGCACATAAGGATAGTGAGGCGTGTGATTGGAGCGTTTGAGCAGAAACAGGTGCCAGCTTTTTCTCATAGGGTGGAGGGTGAGAAAGGTGGTGGTGGTGGTGGTCACCAAGCGGCTTTGAACAGACCGGAAGAGGAAGTGGCTGTAAACACAATCAAGCTATGACCTGCATAACGTACAACCCGACAGCAGCCTAAACTTTGAGGGAGGGGGTGAGGCTGGGGAGTGGGGGAGAAAGGGTGAGGGAGGGTGAGGGTACGTGTTGTGATAAAGCACTATTCCGCGAAGCTACCAAGATGCTCTCCCCGTCAGCTCTGCTGAGTAGAACCCCAGTGTCGTGATGTCACAGCGGCGCACTGCCTCCACTCACCCAACAACCACGGTCACATGCAGGCAGTCCGACATGCACACACACACGCAAACACGCACACGCACGTGCTCAACCTCACACCTTAGTTTTTTCCTTGCTCTCCCTTGGCAGACTAAATTGTCATCAAGAGCGATGAGGACCTACACTACACTGTGTTCATCCCCAAATCATAAAACCCTAACAGGCGAATCGCATTAATGTAAACATACACCTTTATGTTTTAAAGAAGTGGTTTATATTGCATGGCATGGAAGGGGTTATGCTCCAGTGGGGCTAGACTCCTCAAAGAATGCAACTTGGAAGAAGAAGAAGAAGAAGAAGAAGAAGAAGAAGAAGAAGAAGAAGAAGAAGAAGAAGAAGAAGAAGAAGAAGAAGAAAATATGTAAATGAAGAAACCAGAGAGGAAGAAAACGAAAACATAAATGTGTATAAAAAAATGAGGCGTCAATATAAGAAAGGCTACAAAAACCTCCACTGGCCCTCTGGCATCGGCATACAGCAAAAGGCACCACAATATTACTCTATTTTTTTTTAACGTCGTGAAAAAACTGGCACATCTTTTTATGCTGTAAATCAAAATGTACATATAAATAGAGTTTTCCCTATAAAAAAGTCTTTGCTGTTAACTAGTAGACAACTTTTGCTAAAATGAAAATAAATATTTCATTTGTTTAGAATATCTGTCAGTTATATAAAATAAAAATATTTCTTATAGATGTAGGTCTATGCTATATTGATTTTTTTTTTGTTGTTGATTCATTTTCTTTTTCCACTCTTTAATGGGGTGCACTGTCCGGTTTGGAGCGTGAGTGCGTCAGTCTTGTCTGCATGTTGGCCTGCGTACTCTGCCGCCCCTGTGAGTGAGAAGTCCGACTGTCCGCCGGCCTGTAGATGGTGGAGGGCTCGGCGTTCATGTTCTGCATACTGAGGAAGGGCGTGCTCTCCCCGTCCTCCTCCGACTCGCTATCTGTTAGGCAGCTCCGAGAGCCGTAGTCTCGGGACGCCTCGTATCCACGCGGGGCCACGTGGCCGTTCAGTCTGGACCTCCGCCAGCGACGGCTACCAGGTCCACTGGAGCCACTTCTCTTTGGTTGCTCCCGAGAGGAGAGATACTCTTGGGTGGTCTCATAGTCTTCCTCCTCAGCCAGCCGGTACGGGCTGGAGGGCAGGCTGCCCCTGCTGTCGTTCAGGTAGGTGCGCCGCTGCTGCCGGTAGGGCTCCTGGCTCTGGGCGTCGTGAAGCGGCACCTGGTAGCGGCGCAGCAGAGGCTGGTCGTCCTCCAGCAGGGGGTAGGGGTTGTGGACGGCAGGGGGCAGAGACATGGCGTGGCTGGCGTTGGGGGACGTGATCTGGAAGGTAGGCACCTGCGCGGGCAATGAGTAATGGAAATCCACCGGCGAAAGGCGCGCTGGTGTGGTCAGGGCTGACACGTATCTGCGGAGGGAGGGATTCAGAGGAGAGACACAGTGAGTCGGCTGACCAGTGCAGAGTGGCGCTAAAGAGCTGAGCAAACGCGGCATCTTCTCAGTTCTATTTGCTAATATTGGCTCAATGTCTCACTATGGAATGCAAAACCCTGCCGCAGCCCTCAGAAACATTCATTTGATTACGGCAATGCTGATAGGCTGATGAAATGTATCCATCCCACCTGACATGAATACCACCAGGACGGTTTTCTCCTTTTAAAGGCTGTTGAAGTTTTAGCACCTCAGACTTCAGACGGCAGTGGGTCCAGTTGTTCTGTCAGACCAGTGACGGGTGTTTTTTGTTCTAAGGATCAATTGTTGATCCAAGACTTTTGTGCGTATTCCGGGACTGTGTAATCCACGAATGTGTCAGGACTGGTGATCATCCCTCGCAAACTCATTTGCACCAGTTCCTGGTGGATGGCTGCGTCATTATGGATCGTTGTAGGCGCCCGTGGGGCTGCTCCACTAATACTGGCAGCTACTAGGCAGTACAGCTACGCCGAGAACCCGGTCTATTTGTCCGTGAGGGTGAAAAACCAAAATGAAACTTTGAAGAAGCTGCGCTTCCATGATCCCTAGAATTGCGCAAAACCTAAATATCGCAATAAAAAACTGGTCATGGAAACAACTAATCTTGGAAAAAACCCTCAAATATGGCTAAAAGGTTTAGCCTGCGTTATTTAAATGTTAAACACCCATTGACGCCCCTGATCCATAAAGCCTTATTGTCATAAACTCATCACACATCTAAATAGCCGACATATTTGCAACACTGGATTGTAGTGCGAATGCCTGAATCATCAATCTTATTGTGGAAGCCTACGACAACCATTTGAGCCTGAGATGTTCCCATAATGCCTCTGAGTCCTCTGTTGCAAAAGATGCTGACTTGATGGAAACAGTGGCGATAACCTAGACCATGGGGGGAGACTCTCCATGACCAAGGACCAAGCTACGTGTAAAAAGATATTTTCCTTGGTGTGTGTAGGATTGGGCCTCTGAACCATAGAAAAAAAAAATCACTGTTGAGATTTTTTGAAGCCAACATTTTTGACTTGACATTAGGCATCAGCTCAACTCTGTCGTCAGTCCATCTAATAGAATCATTGTTTTTGCTTTCTTCTTACTGGTCATAACATATTTCTCTTTCTGTCTATGCAAAGAGTCTCAACCGGGACAGTAGGGGTCATTTTTTTGTGGGTTTACTTCTGGGCTTGTGTGAGATTTTTGTGTTGTAGGCAGAAATTTTCCTTTTTAAACGGAAGACGACAATATATAGATATTTAGAAAAAATATCCATATACGTGTAGTGCCGCATTGAGGCACGCTGGTAATCAGGCGAATATCTTAAGCTCAAATTCTACTGAACTTCTCCGCTTTTCATTTAGGAGATATTATCAATCGAAAGGACCAATTATCAGTGATTTGTGGGCTAATTCCCCCCTCAGATTACTGAGAACTGCAGTATGCATGTCATGAAGCAACTCGGGTCAGGCTTGCCACCACATGTTGCTCCCCACCACCCCCTTCAAGTCATCAGGCACACGGCAATCCCGTTGACGCCTTCTGTGCTGCACGCATCTGCGCTAGCACCGTTCTCATCGGCGAGGAGAGGAAAAAGGTGGCTTCATGCCTGTGACCTGTGTGCCTTTGGGGGGAACACACAAACTCTCACTTGCACAATCTGTTGTTTGCTGTGACAACCCCGCTCAAGCGTTTCAATCTCGGAATGAGAAAAAAAAGGAAATCTCACTGGTGTGGGAATGTGACCACTTCTCTACTCTAATGGAACCATTCACCATTCTGCATTTTATCTTCCAAAAAAATTGACTTTTAAAGCACTTTTGCCGGAGTTTGATCGGTAACAAAAACACAGCGACACGTCAAGTTTTCATGCAGGAAGGCGTTAAGTGGCATCTTGGAGCTGGGATGGCTGAGAACCTGGTGTTTAAGCTGCACATATGAAGAGCAAAGCATCTCCACGAGTGACCTTCAACTTGTTTTTTCTTTTCTTCTTTTTCTTCTTTGCCAAATGTTAAACACAGGTTGGTCAATTACAGGGTCACAAAGCCATACTTCCTGCCCTGAACTGGGCCATCATTCCTCTCTCTCTAAGTGCTTCTAACAAGCGTGTTGTCGCTTCAACGCACCCTGCGCACGTCCCGTCTCGATGACCTGGCTGCATTTTCGTATTGCTGCTTTATTTAGTTTCCTTCTTGCTCAGTATAGGCCCATTGACGGCAGAGGTGCACTTGAATTTTAAACAACGGTGGCGGGGAGGGGGGTTTCGAGACGTTGGGATTTGGAGCGTCACTCACCGGCCAAATCGGGTAGTTTATTCCACGCGGCTAAACAGCCGGTGCAAATTCAGGCTGCCCGGTTGAGCCTGAGTGCCACTGAGAAATACAGCGCATGGAAAAGCTGTGAGCGCGCTCTTCAGAGGGATAGTCTAGTTAACGTTAAGAAAACAGCTCATCATTAAGGGGAATATGCTTGTTTTTTCAGACAGAGAGGGCTGTCTGCTCTCATTAAGTTCGAGACGAGGCAGACATGCACCGGCCAAGTATGAGGTAAACAGTAGTTTCATGTCCTTTGAAACCAGCACTACTGAGGCATATTTCATCATCAGGCCTGTTGTGGGTCACTTTTCGCTCAGTCTCTCGGGTTGAATTTACACTACATGGTTCGCTTCACCCATTTCAGGCTTTGGTTTTGTTTTTGTTTTTTCAACGTCAAGACATCAACATGCAAGCAGCAGAATCAGATATTACAAGAATCACAGTCCGGTCTCCATCAAAAGAAATATATCAGGTATCTGGTCAAAGCAGAGTGACCTGATATCACCTGGCAAGTTGTCTAGGATGAAACGTGACAATAGTCAAATCATTACATCCATGGTACTGGTGGCTTAGTTTTCTTTCTGTCTTCCTCAAACGTCTAAAAAGAGCTACAGCTTTAATTAAGATTCAAATCTAACCTGCATCCATTGCAAAATGTGCAAGGGACTAAATAATGGAATTGGCAATGGGCTACGATCTTGTACATTCATGTTTTTCCCTTCTCTAAATGAAAACTTCAACTGGCCACTTTTCCAAGGTGAATCCCCACCTTCACCTTGAGTGCAGGACAATCAGCGACACTATATGTAGGTACATGGATTCAGAAATCAGACCAGTTAACAGCAGGCTGACAATTAAATGCAAATTGGTATGGGCATGTCAGCCTAAGAGCAACCTGACTGAAGGAGACCAGCAGTGACTTCCCGGCAATCTGAACGCTACTGCAACCACAAATAACCGCAAACAACCACGACAAGCAGCTCCACACCTGTCGCTATGCGGAGAGTCTCCCAGCGAGTCGAAGGAGTCTCCGTACTGCAGGCCTGGCCGGTGCGAGTCGGAGTAACCACAGTGCGCGGCGCGCCGGGCCCGAGCCTCCATGCACGCAGGACTGCTGCATTTACTGGTCCCGACGGATGACGACATCATTCCCGGTGAGTCAGAGAGGAAGCTGTCTGAACGTTCCAGGCTCCATGTCCGCTCCTCGTGTCTGAACACACACAAGAAGGTGTTAACACAGACGCAGCACGGCTGTTAGCCGCTCATCGTCTGAACTGAAAGTGAGCTTCCTGAGTCCCTTGGATTTCCGTCCATCGGTTGAAGAAACAGGGGAAGAAGGTGATCGGCCGACCTTCAGCTCGACTTTTGATCATTACAGTCATGTGGACCAGTTCATTACTAGTCCACCCCCAAAGAACCAGTGGCATTAGCCCTAGCTAAACTCTTGCCTTCCAGGCTGTGGTGGAACCAAGTTGAACACCTGATAAAAATTATTCAGCAGCATTTTAATGTTACTGTTTTTTTTTTTTATTGAAGTGATTATGGAGTCCGTTTCTTACAGAACTGCCACTAATCTCTGCAGCAGCAGCTGTTGTTTAATATTAACTTATCCTAGCTTCTTGTTTTTTTTTTTGTAGGTTTTTTTTGTTTGTTTGTTTTGGACATGTCCTCACTTTTGCACCTTCTGCTACTTTCCATGTATAGTCAGCTGACTGTTGGTGGAATCCTGTGAAATTTTAAGCCCCATTTACATGTTGTCTCCTGGAGATTGGCAGGATGGATGAGCAGGATTCCAGAGGTGAAATCTGCTCCATCCAGCTGCTGCGCAAGATTAACGGAGAGTACCACGTTGGAAAACAGAAAACTTGGCAGATTGACGCAGCATTAAGCTGCTTCTCTGCTCGGGCTGAGGGGCGAACACGAATAACATATGGTGGAAACTCACCTTTGAGTTGATGAATGGGCTCGTGTGGAAGAATTGTGAGATCTGGAAGAGGCGTGGCTGGCCGGGAAGGAGCCCTCCGTCGCAGGCCGTATGACTCGCTCAGTTGCAGGGACATTCTTTGATATGTACTGCGGAGTTGGAAGATAAGGGGAAAAAGTGGGTGGGTGGGTTGAGGGGGGTTGAGGGGGTCGTTGAACTTGGTTACATAACTGATCAGCAAAGATTTAATTTCCATCTGTGCGCTTTATTATTGTCTGGAGCCCTTTGAGAAACTCACGTCTACCATGGGGATTTCCTCTGGGCCTGGTCCTGGGTGATTGGGTCCGTTAGCTAAGTTACGATTGGGATGTTCTGGACACATGTTTAGCCGCAGATGATTGTGCATCTTCGTTCTTTGTTTCCTGTTGAAGAAATTGTGAATCATTCTCTCTTTTGTTGAGACGCTCAAAGAAGTTATTCAACGTTTCCTGGAGGATAAAAAACCCTGAAACACATTTGGTTCTATTAACAAAGAGCCGCCTTGAGGCAGCAAACGCAACATTTATTAGCTGTGCTTTTTCTTGTTCCTTTCCCCACCCACGATGTTCTTTTTATTATTACAAAAGATGTGATAACAGACATCTGACGGAAATCTCAAGCTGATCCAGGACTTACTTGGTTTTACAGTAGGCAACCACACACACGATGCCCACCACCAACAGCGCCACGCAAATACCCGTGATTGTCAGGACTCTTTTCTGGTAGAGCTCCTCTGCCTCTGTCAACATCACACCCACAAGTGCACAAACACACACGCACACACACAGGCGAACACAGACGAACACACAACACACGCAGACAGTGTATGAGAAAAAAAAGAGGGAGAGGAAAAAACATAATTAGTGTCTTGAAAGTGAACGATTTCTTGTTGCAGGGCTGCGATCTTTCATGCACTAAACACCGAGCAGTATGAAGCTTCTTCCAAACAACTCACTCCGCTGTCAGACTTCCCCTCTCACATCATCACAAATACAACAGATGCTGCTGCTGCTGCTGCTGCTGCTGCTGCTGCCTGGGCTACATTAATGTAGCGTGGGCGGTGGACAAGGGCCCGGTAATAGTTAGCTTTATATACTAAGCAGATGTATTCTGTGAAACTCTGAGTCATTAAAAATTACACATGATACTGTAACGGTTCAGGCTTTGATTGATGACCTGCAGAAACTGCGGGGAGTGTTTGCACCAATGCACGTGGATTAGAAAGAAACTAAAGAAGAAAAAAAAAAACAACTTGTAACGCAATCCGACAAATTTAAAGTTCTATCAGTCAGTTTTAATGAGCTGTCTCCATTACTTGATTACTAGAAGAAGTCTTCATACGCTTCGGTGCCTAGCGAGGACAAATTTGCGTCTAATTTTGCAGAAATACATGAAACAACTTAATTTCAAATACTTTTCATGTTGACAAATGATTTTATGCTCTTTCCAGAAAAGTGTGCGCTCAAGGTTGACGCAGACTTCATGCGGCCCCCATTGTTAATGGTCTGGGGGGGGCGGAGGGGCATGAAAGCACCTATTATTATATTATATATCTTTAAAATGACGCTTCAGCCATTTTGAGTGAGCTCATATCATTGGCAAAGTCGTCAGCCTGATCCTTTAGCTGAGATAAGCTAACAGCTGAATCTGTTGAAGGAGTCTTTGTTCCACCCGGAGAGCGCACACTTGTGGAAAAAGGAGGGTAGAAAATGATGGAGGACGGGAGAAAGATGGGAGGAACACGCTACGTATGGCAATGCATGCTCATGTTACAGTATCGCTCTCTCTCTCTGACAGATACTATATTACTTCAGCATTGCATTTCAGGTCGAGAGCATAAGCAGGGTGATGCAAGAAAGAGCGAGAAGGACCACACGTAAAAGCAGAGAAAGGCGAATCGGGGCAAAGACCCAGGCTGAGCGGGACAGATAGGAATGAAGATTTACAAATGGTATCTAGCAGCTACAAACATGAGTCACCATGCTCGTTACGTGATGGAATGAAGAACAAGAACAAAAACAAAAACGACAACAAAAAAAACTGCTACCGTGAGTGAGAGACTCAGTTAATGCTTCTACTTTCTCATAACAAGGGGCGATGACATCCATGTTAATGATGTTTGATGGAGGTTCGGTTGCATTGACTTCAGCGGGATAATTTCAATGTGTTACAGCGGGATGATCAATCGGTTAATCAAGGAACGGTATGATTCAGGGGCGGCGAGGCGGGAGCGTCGACTGGGCGGCTACTCCGCCACCACGACTGGAAATCAAAAATGCATTGTTCCATACCCATAAACTCAATCCCAAGATGCTCTGCCATTGCAGAGGGTTGACAGTTTGCAGAGAGGACGAGGAGAAACAAAGAAACAAGAGAGCAGATTAAGAAAGTGGCACCTTCACACAAACAGCAGCGTGAATAATAAAAACAGGAGCTGACCGAGACGACAAACGCCGGTTAGTCATCGGGACGACAACACGACACTGGACACACACACTGAGCTCGCAGCATGCAACATGCACAGCAGACACCAGTGCAAGCTCATACACACACACACGCGCGCGCGCACACACACACACATGCACGTGCCCCAGCGTTATTACAGCAGCGCCCTCGTTTTTCTCTCTAATTAATTCCAATCAAACACCGCGACTTTCTTCTGCAGACTCGAGCGTTTAAAGTTTGCGCCCCTGGCACTGCGAAGGTCCCGGCGGTGAACTCGGCCACTCGCGCGCTCGCCAGCGCCTCATTTGCGCCGAAGTGCAATTTAATCACATAACTGTGCGAAACGTCCCGGTGGAAATGAGATGTTTCAGGTGCCCGGACCCTCCGCACGGGAAGACGTGCGTCACGGCCAGCAGAGATTACCTGGCCTTTCAGTTTTCTGCTTTCTAAAAATGCTTCACTCCGGTTTCCCCGGACACACCCACGGCCGCCGCATGAACGGGCAAGTTCAAAGGAGTGTTACTTGCACAGTTTCGGGTGCTGCTGAATGGCGCTCGGAACGCGGGCCTTGAGATTTATAGACGGACGTGACGGCTCTTAATTGACCAATCAGCGGCAGTCCGGAGCGCTGGCAGCTCGGTCGCTGCGCTGTGAGTTGAGTCGAGTCCCAGCTGTTCTTATGACAACATGCTCTTGTTAAGCCAGCCAGGCCCTCATGGCCGAGGAGCGGCAGCCACCCCCGGCTCACTGGGGTGTCTCTGGGGGATGGGAGGCACCCCTGAAGGAGGCGGGTCTCCACGCTGGGAATGGATGTGTGTGTGTGTGTGTGTGTGTGTGTGTGTGTGTGTGTGTGCGCGCGCCTGTGCGTGCACATGTGCTGGCTCTCTGGGAGAAAGAAAAACAATGTTTTGATTTATCTTCTTTAATTGAGAGTAGAAAATGTGAAATATGGCGGAGGCTGCTAAAGACGACCGTCTGCACTACATATATCATGTATATGATCTCTACTGGTAATCTGCTTCTTTTTTTTTTTCCAGGAGCTGGGGGCAGCCCAGAAGGTTAGAGCGAGGTTGAGCCATATGTGAAGTAACCACACTGTACACTCGCATGCATGCATGCATGCGCCTGTACTCGCTTTTAAAGACGATCATCGCCTTTTGTTACACGAGGAAACAATGCAAATGATGAAGTCAATTATTTTATGTAAAGTTCTGCCTTTTGTTTATTTATATTGCATGAAGAACATTACAGGTCTGAATGCAATGCAAGTCGGTTTTCGTGAAATGTTTTCCTTTGACTTTTCAGGAGAAAAAAAGCTAATTAACCTGAATGCAACAGCATGTAAAGAAAGTAATCACAGCCCGCTTCAGGATGCAGCAGGATGAGAACTCGGGGATAAACGCTGCTCTCCTTTGACGCAGTCGCACAGCTGCGCTGAAGTTAAACAGAATGTAGAAGGAAAAAAAACAAAAACGAGCGAGTGCAGTGGAGTGTGTGTGTGTGTGTGTGTGTGTGTGGAGGGGGGGGGTGCGTTTGAGGGGGAGCACACCCACACACTGTCTACTCTGCCAAGAAAACAAGCAATTTCAGCACAGTGCATTACGACTTAATGTGAGATGAAATTACTTGTAGTTAGGAAGGGGGGATTTTTTTTTGCCTTGTAGGCCGAGCCAATGCACAACAAGCATTGTGTGCGAGCAGCTCCGCGAGTCGGGCTGCGGGGATGGGATCCTGTCTGCGGCGTCACACGGCTCCGCGAGGCAGATGCATTTGGTTACTTTCTCATTGTAATATTACTGAGGACTGCAACCACATGGGCCTGCAGAGGCAGGAGAAGAAAGCTGGCAAACTACGGCGCTCTCTGCGGGAGATTCCCGCGCCTGTGATCACCACATGATGCATAGGCCTCGATTTGGCCTCTGCACTCACCGGCGTCCAACTGGAATCAGGCCTCACTCGCTCGCTCGCTCACTCGCTCGCTCACTGGGCGCCTGATGAAGGCTGCAGTTGATCACGCGGACAAGTCCAAATTAATTGAGTGGGCGGACGGTTTTGTGAAGTAGAAAGCTGGAGGGCCAGTCCCATCCAATCCCATCCAATCCCATTTTTGGCGTCTTTCCACAGCCGACCGACCGCGCTGTTTGCTGACGTGTGCGGCGCAGGCTGCTTCACGCCGCACTCGCACGCTCTCTGCTGAGGGCGTCGCTCGCAAAAAAGCGCCCGTTTTATTGTCACTGCCACATCCGCTCGCCAGAGAAAAGCCTTTCGCTTCGGGCACCGGGAGTTCAGGAAACGACTAATATCCTTCAACATGAAATTGACTGCTCTTTTTTTTTTTTTTCCCCAACTCTTTGCAACGTGACGTGCAGCCTCTGACTTGACGCGTTGTTTTTTTTTTTTTTTCTTTCTTTCCTTGAAGCAACTGTGATCAGAAATGTAAGAATAAATCCAATTACCGCCAATCAAATATTAGTAATTGGTGTTTGGAGGGCGTGCGCGCTGACACCAGGCAGTCAGACTAAGTTGAAGCGCTTCTATCGGAGCTCACACGGCCGTTATCAGCGGAGCCAGACGGCCGCCCGACACATTCAGCCATTTCTCATGCTCGTTAGTTCATGTTAATTGTTCAGGCCCGGCTTCCCATCCATCAGCTCTAATAGGATCAAACGTGCTTATGTTTGCAGCTGATTGCGTCAACATCATTAGCGAGTGAGCCAAAGGTGGGGTTTTAGTAAATGTTTAGCCATCGGGCCGTGTTGCTACATGCAGCTAACTCGACGCGTATCAAACTTCCACAGAGCGGCTCGGCTCAGGCGCCTGCATGTCCCGATGGAGCGAGCACGCCGCGCGCTTCCCCCTTGCGATTCCACTGGCAGCAGCGACCAGTCAGACGACGGACAGTACATGCAAACGCAAACACGATGCACAAACTGTGCCAGAGGTTTTGTTTGTTTTGAATGAGGAGCCAAAGGGAGGCAGAGACACAGTTGTTAGCCGATCGCAGGAAAACCACACGGATCACTCTCGCGGCGCAACATGCAGGCGAGACCAGAGACGCGGGACAGTTAGACAGACAGACAGACAGACAGACAGACAGACAGACAGAGACAGGAAGAGGAAGTTGACATACGGTAGAAACTGGCCATAACGTAGGTTTGACAGCGATCACCAGTAAAGTCATTTGGACACCTGATGGAAAGAAACAAAGCCACAAAAAAAGGAAGAGAAGGGGGGGAGGAGGGTGGATGAGTGAGAGAGGAGGGCAGAAAAAGGGTGGAGTGGAAAGGAGAGTGTGTGAAAGAAAGAAAGAATGAAGAGGGGGGGGAGGGGAGGAGGGAGGGAAGGGAGGGAGAGAGACACGGAATTAGAACCACGGGACAAGTACAGACAGCAGAAGCAGAGCGGCTCCATGGATGATGCCACCATGTGCGTGGTGTAGTGCACAGCCCATTGGGTGACGACCTGAGGAGGAGAAAGAGGAGAAGAAAAGAGGAGGAAAAAACCGGGGCAGAGGGGGGGCGAGGAGGGGGAGCGGCGGAGCTCCGCAGAGGTGCTCCAGTGCCAGACTGGCCCTCTGTTCTGGACCGCTCGTGTCGAGCAAACATACTTTTGAAGGGACTGGGCATGTACACCCGCAGCGGCTCGGTCTGTAAGCATCGAGGGCCGAAGTATCCGGCTGGACATCTGAGAAGGAGCAGACCAGTGTTATGGAAAGATGTAAACACAGGAGGTGAGCTGCACAGAAGACAGGAGCGCCAACTCCGCCGACACCTTCGCCAATAAAGTCCGAGCGAAGGCGTCCTGAAGATGAATCCCAGGGGGAAGAGAAGTTTGCACAGAGTCGACATTGGACCTGCCTCTGGACACACACTCACATTTACAGCACAATGAACTATGAAATAACACGATTATTAAAAACCAGCCATTGTCATCATATCATCAAGAGCAACACAAACATTGAAATAATCAAGACACGTATGTGTTTATCATTTAAAACAGCGGCATGAAGGTAATCTAAAGGTTTCCACAGCGCCGGCTGTCTCTCTGTGACCCCAATCCATCTCTGAGGGGCTGAGAAAACTGTGACCTTCGTGTGCATACGGACAAAAAAGTGGAATGTGTGTGCGGGAGGGGGAAAAAAAGAGAGAAAGAACATGAACTGCTTAGTCTGTGATCAATAAATCAATCTGTGGAGGCCTGTGCAGCCACGCAGATATTGGGGGTAACGCATGTTTTCTCTACCCCCTCCCTCCCTTTCTACATCCCATGTTGTTGTTTTTCCCTCTCGCTGCCTGGCGGGATTGTGGTAGCTGTGCTCATAACACTGCAAATGTGCCACTTTTATAACCCATCTCATTGGACGGTGAGTCATGAAGTCGTCGAAAAACAAGCAGGAACACAAAAATAGTCTGAGCGTGGAGGTTCGCCTTAATGAAAAAAATATATATTTGATAAAAAAAAAGAAAAAAAAGAAAGAAGAATAGGGTGGAGGGGAGTCGCATCGCAGGACAATTCTATTTTTGGTTGGAAAGACGTGGTAGCTTTTACAGCATCACAAATGAAGACGGACTACTGCGTAATCGCCATCAAACGCGTCGGGCCAAACTATATTTCCTCATTAGGATTCCATTAGGATGAGCGATCCGTCTTTGTAGTGCACCAACATTCCACTCGCAGCCACATCTTGACCACTAATCCAACAAAAGGTCATTGGCGGTGATTTACTGGTTTAACACACTGACTCCCAGGAGCGCTATAACACTCGGCATTAAATTACACGTCCAGAGTGATGATTGTGGTGTTTAGCCGGAGGATCGCGGCGCCCAAATCCAAGGAAAACTTGGCTTAAAGATGTGAGACATAAACTGTCGCTAATCTAAAAATCAGATGGCGTCGCAAATCAAAAAGGTACAGCCTGAAAAAAAAATTTATAGAATGACATAATATGAAAAAGGGGGGGGGGCGGTGGGGGTTGGCTAAAATGTTCCCATTTATCACTATTTTGGAGGGAGGAAAAAAAAGAAAAGAAAATAAATCATGGGAAATAAACGTAACAGACAAACAAAGTCTCATGTCCAGTTGTCAGTACAAGCTTGCAGCTGATTTATCATTTTAGGGAAAAAAAAAAATAACTGACTCAGTTTCAGTGAGAAAACACTGTGATGATATTTAAAAGATTTAAAACAACCATGATGTCCAAACTGTCTCTATGCAAATTCTTTCGCTGTGAAATTTTGCAGGCAACTTTTCAGACACACACCTCTGACGATTCAAACATTTCACCGGAACTGTTTATCCCACCATGATTATTCTAAAATGTATTAACAGAAATGGAAAACCATCATTTTAATTCTGTTTTTTTAGAGACTGAAATTCGAGATCTCTGTCATTCTAACAGCAAGTGTACACTTTTACAAGCATTTATCTGAAGGTTTTTAAGAAAACCTCTTGAGGTTCTCACTTTGGGTCCTTTATTGCTGCGGTGCCTCGTGTCTGAGCAGTGGCCTTTTCTTCCCAGTGAAGGAGCGGCGTACAAAAGTAGGACTAGCTGTCTGCAAGACTTGTTCGGTCACTGAGTAATGCCCACCGAAGCCTGGCCTGTATTGAATCAGATGGCTGTTGGGCAACAAATCCCTGCAGGCCTTCACTGCATTATCCAGCTTTTCTGGACCCGTGCCCCAGCCGTGAGTGAATTAGCTGCAGCAATTGAGTTATTGCTGCCTCCAATTTGTACACAGAGTATTGAACGGCTGTTGCAGCCATGTCCTCGTTGCTTGTCAAGCATTCTTCCTTGGGCCAACTGGCCGCATTGAGCCTCGCCAGCGTTTCGGCTCTATATCAAACCGGACGAGTCGGGCTGCGGTGAGATATGGCAGAACACATGCAACACAACATTCAATGGCCGCGACAAAGGACTTTCTTGTGTTGAGTGTGCTAAGTTTTCTGTTTAAAGTCCTGATGGTTGGAGTCGAGACAGTATTTTCATTTCTGCTCGATGGTCGGACAGCTTTCACATGGATGTCACAAGGCGCATTTGGAAAATTTAGAATCTGATTCAGAGTCGATTTGGGATGCATATGCACGTTACTTGTTTTGTTTTTGATAGATATTTTTGCAATTACTGAAAACATAATAGGGGACATTTTACATTTGTGAAGTAAATCCTGACATTTTTCAGCATGAAACTACTGGAGTAATTCCAAATAACACATGCAAAATGACATTTTTACAGGCATATTTCAAAAACACTTGCCAGTTATTATATTGTCTTCAGTCACGTGCCTTTTCTTTTTTTCTTTTCTTTTTTTTTTACAATTAGCCATAGAAAATGGATGAAAAAAGGCAAAAGAAGACAAGTTTATTTTAACAGATGGCTCCCCATGTGCCCCATCCTAAAAAGCGCTCCATGAACTTTAGACAAACACAAACTAAAACGTAAATGTCAGAGTAAAAACAAGGTTGTTTCTGTGATAATGTCAACCTGTTTTCTTCCCGGGTAGAAGAGATACATGGTCCCTCTGGTGCACTTTATACACGGGTCTTGATCCCCACCGCCAAGGACCTCAAATGTAAGCAATGATTCTATTTACCTCACTGGGGGCCTCTAACAGGCATAAATATTTGCTCACTACTAAACCGGTGACTCATGACATTTTGAAAAGCCTTTTAATGTGCAGCCCCCCTGTATACTAAACACGACTTAAAAGGATGAGCGCACAACCACCCCGCTCCATTATTAGAGCTAAAATACACAACAGGTGGGTAGTTAGGCCGACTGACAGTATTTTCCTGTGATGTGTGGCTGCTGCTGCTGCTGCTGCTGCTGCTGCAAGGAATCAGAATGGAAATCAAGTGCTATCAGGGTAAACAACAGTGGTTAGGATGGTGAGGAGGAGCACAGCAGAAAGCAAAATGTCCAAACTGAAGATGATACGGACAGCAGTTATACCTCCTGGCCAGTAGGTGCCCCGCTCATTTCTGCCTCTCTATCTTAGCCGATGGGCTGCCAGGCTGATAGTTGGAATAGTGGCAATGAGGCAGAGAGGGTGCTAGTCCACTAGCGCGGTCTGCAAGTCATGGCACAGTAAGTAGTAGCAGCAGTAGAAAAATCCATCGCTGTGACACTTTTTTGGAAACGATGCCATGAAACTGGAGGTAAAAGTCCTCATCGCTAACAACGCCAGGGATTGAATCTGAATTCTCCCTCATTTTCATGATTCAACTTAGGTGTTTGTTCTGGAATGTGTTTCAGCTAAGAAACCTAATGTTCACGGACTGTAGCTAGTAAACGTTAGCCAAGCTGTCAACCACTGTGGAAATGCTGAACCATGGTGACCCTGGCCCCCAGTTTTTGTTGTTTCCGGCAGTATTACACACAGAGAGTGAAATGAACTTGTACAAAGATTCAGCTATTTCCCCCATCAACCCTAAACTTGGCAGCTCCAGACCTTCTGAGGTTGGTTATGACACATACTATAGATAAAACGTAAGATCAAGGTGGTTATGCCGTTTGCTCTGAGATCCTGAGCAGTCTGGCTTTGTTTGTTTGTTTGTTTTTTTTCTCCCCCCATAATTACTCCTCCATTGTAAAACTCTCCTGTAGGGATTCATTCATCTTTCTGAAAATTCTCTGGATGTATTTTTTTTCTTCCAGGAAGGTTTCTTCTTTCTTCTGCAAGTTAGTGGGGCAAAACATGGCTCAAGCAACAAAGTTATGACAAGGTAATTGACATTTCTCATGGTGCGTTAGAAACACAGGAGGAGACTCACTTGCAGGAGAGCTGATTTATACCATGTATGAAGTAACAGTCACCGCCATTCACACAGTAGGCCTTCTCTGTGTCGTTGCATTTTCTGGCGTGGCCTGAACCTGGAGCTAGCGTTGTGGTATTGTTGTGTGATACTGCACGAAAAAGAGAGAGAGAGAGAAAGAGAGAGAAGAAAACACAGAGTTTAGGACCTGAGTTCTTTCACACCTTAAAACATTTTTAACTTGCACATAAACAAATGGATTTAAGTTCACATAAAAGGCCGACTTAGATCTCAGCAAATACCATCAGCCGTTAACACGACACACTTGAATTTCTAGGAGATCTTAGTGTCTCATCCACAAATCTAATTGTGTTGTTAAGCAGTGTTGACGCTATCTTGAGGGCTTCTACGAGCAGAGATAAACATTCCCCCGCAAAGTGTAGGAGTTGTTTATGCACCGCCTGGGTTTCTTGGAAAGGCCCGAAATGTCATGTATGTGCGCTCAGTTCCCCCAGCCGGCCAGCAATGATATGTTTGGGACAAAGGCTGCTTTTCGGGACCACGGCTGGGGATGGGCGAGGGGAAGCGGACGCTGTGAGGAACATGTGGGGCGTCCACACCTGCAGGGTCTGAAGCACGGAGCCGCGGCTAAACGCTATTAGGGACATTGCAGAGTCTGTTTGTGGGATTACAGATTACAATATCGGAAGAGCCTTTTACACAACAAGGCATTACCGGCAGGCTCTGCTTGGTCACATTGGCAGACGCAGGGTTGCACCAGGATTTGATTCACCTGGCTCAGACACATAGCAAGGCTGCTCGCCACCGAGATTGAATTTCACAACTCCCATTTATCACGGGAGCGCTCTGTTTGACAGAAGTGTTGGCCTTGTTCGGGGACACAATTCTGGGTTGAGCTAAAACAAGAGTGAGGAAAAAAAGAGAATAACACGCAGGGCAAAGCAGCGCCATAAATGATTCTAAAAGGTTGCTCCTCGTTCGTCAGGAAGAATCACTCAATAGCAAAACAGGATGCTGTGCAGAAGAGTCACCCTTTGTCTTATTCTCCAGGTGTCGCTCTGCTCGCAGCCGTGTGTGTGCAAGTTACTTTGTCAGGCACGGCCAAAAATTACAAACATGCAAGCAGGCACCGACCTGCAGCCGCTTCAACCTGATCGCCTGATTCGCAATGCTGATTGTGATTGATAACTGACCTCTCATTTTTTTGATGACTTCAGAAGGCAGTAGATTTAGGCTTCAGTCATAAGCTGTCACATCACTGCTCAGCTGAAGGTCTATAAAAATGATTTAACGTCTCCGATACACTGCGGCTCCCAGAGAGCCAGATCGAGAGAGGGACTTGAGGTCGTCTTAGAATGCACAAATTATCGCCCGTAATGAAAAACGTACATGTTGTCCAATTTTATAAAACACCAGCGATTCCCCTTAAAAACGGCCTCCTTTATGGACTTGGTGAAACTTTTATTGGCACTTACAATGAAAAAACAAAAAATGCCCCAAACTGAGAGCAAAGGCCACAGCGGGCCGACCCGCTATCATGGTGGTCCAGGTCCTGACCTGCGCTCCTTACGACCGCAGCCGTCGCTCAGACGCTACACACAGGACCCGGTGATGACACGGGCTCAGTTTAGGTGGTCTCGAACTCAAACACCTCCAAATTTTCCAAAAACACCCCCGGTTTCACCAGTTAACCGGGACTACCACGCAGTCACACCTGACCTTTCTCTTGGAGTGGCGCTGTGTAAAAACAACTCGTAAAAAAAGATCAGACAAAGCTGTCAGGGCCCCGAAAACACTGTAAAATTATATCTCCTTGGCTGAAAATAGAAGCCCGGTGCAGTTTTGCACTGTAAAAGACATAAAAACAACGCTCGGAACGAAAAAGAGGCTGCGTGAAACTCTATCTGGGGCAGCGCATCCCAGAATGCACTGGTGGGAGGAAGGGGGAAGGTCCTGGACAGATCATCATTCCTCCTCAGGGCAACACACACACACACACACACACACACACACACACACACACACACACACACACACAGAAGCTCAGTTCCACCTGGTTTACATGTGGGTGGACTGTGGGTGGAAAACAGACGACCCGGAGAAGAACCCACACAAGAAGATGGAGAACATGTAAACTTCACACAGAAAGGATCAAGGCTGATCTGTGAACCCTGGACATGTTGCTGCTGCCAGAGTTTATTTGGCTACGCTGGTCATAGCAAATTTGTTTTACTGCACTCACTCATACTTGTCATTTTTATGTGAGGAAATCATTTGAAGATTTTTTTTCCCTCTTCTTTCAAGCACAGCCACGAATGTGCAGGAACTGCTGAGTGCAATTGCACAAGCGGCATAATCTGATTCAAGTCTGATAAAGACATTATTAATAATAGAGTGTTTACATGCGCGGCAGCTGCAGGAATCTTCCCACTCATGTCTTAAATCTGAATAATCTGCAGTCACGCACTATGAGTGGTGGCCAGATTTGTTTCTTCCAGTCAAAATTCCCGGTCCATTCTAGGCCATAAACAGCCTTTTATCATTTTGGCATAGCCTTGCATTATCATTATTATCATTATGATTATTTTATTATGATGTGTGTTTCCGCAATCCAGTTTGACGACAAAACTCGCTCTCCTGCAAATGCACACCAGGCGGAAAGAAGTTCACGAGGAAACGGCAAGCAGAGGCATGAGAGCTGCTACATGTGTCACAGGCTGCGTCCAGTGCCAAGAACAGCTCTGTAAAAACTCCAACATGAACACAGGTTGTGATGAACGTGTTTGCATATGTCAGCAACCTACTGAAGATATGCAATACATCACTCGATCATTGCAGTGTCGGCTGAGGTCAGAACAGACTGCTGCTACCGCTACCTGATCGGAACTGGTTTGACAGGAGAATATGGCCTTCTGACCCGTTTTGACCCTTCTTTGGAAGTTCGAATGTCCAATTTAAAGACACTGATTTCTTTGTTAAAATTTGCTTGGGCCCCATTTGAGGACGACGATAATAATGCGCGGAGAATCCCACTGCGCTGGGACGGCGGCGTATTTACGACGTTGCTCTGTGAGATCAGTGCACAAATCCATCATGGGGGTATAAATCAGACCGCCTTTATTTATCGTTAAGGGTAACTTAAATCTTAACCTGCACATAAGTCAGTGCAGCGTAAACATCTACAGTCAGGGGTTTTCACCCTTGGAACCAAACAGATGTAGCTGTAGCTGCAGCAGCAGCAGCAGCCCTGTTGTGCGTCTCCATCAGTCTGAAGGCTCGCAGGTGGAGATCCCACAAATCTGTCCCGTCGGGCCGACAAGGTCCATTTGCCCGAACCGTAAACATCACCTGCCTGTTGTCATAAGTTCCTCAGCCGAGCGGAAACCAGTTCCTTTGAACGTTACTTTACCCTCAATGGAGTGAAACACAACAGAAAAGAATTCAATCCGTCTTAGGAGGAAGTCTGTTAGTATATTATTGATGTATTACCAGGACCTGAGTTTACATGTATCAACTTGGCCCCAACAGGTTTTGTTGAAGTTGGTGGGGCTCCTCGGCTAAATGAAAACCAGCGCTGGACTACGGAGGCGTCGCGCAGGCCCGGAGAAGAGCCAAAGCTTTAAAAACGGCAACATCATTTTTTCCCACAGCACAGAAAAACGTTTAGCACGAAGTGAAACAACGCTTCTGAGAGTACGTGTTGGCCGGCGGTCACCAGCTGACATCCAATCTATGAGACTGCGCAGAGAGAGCATCCCATCTTTCCACCCCGCTTCATCCTTTTCACAGCTGTCCTTCGGTTCCTCCCCTAGAGAGAGAGAGAGAGTGTATGTGTGTGTGTGTGCGTGTGTGTGTGTGTGTGTGTCCAGGGGATTGGAGGGGGCCTGATTCTGCAAGAACATACAGTATCATGGATCTTCATCCCAAGCTCAGAAATACTTTATCAGAGAAGTGAAGACTTCTGCTTTGCAGTGTCAAAACAGTGCAACATCCATTTACAAACTCCTAAATCAAGAGTGTGTATCCAAGACGAGAACACATACACAGAAGAAGACCAGGACCTGGTCCTGTTGTGCAGCACGCTGGCTTCTCTTTAGAGGTGGACGTCCCGAAACACATTTCACTGTGCACTGCTATGAATTCTCGACCAGTGTACAAAAAACTGTTTTCTTTTTGGCATCAGGTTCTCACAAGCCATCCAAGAAGGTGCACAACTCTGTGCTACCACTTTACTCCACTCGAGCCAACAAAAACTTCTCAAGAACGGCCCAAGGTGCAACAGAAAGGGCGTCGTTGCCCATCTGGCCTCAAACAGTCCCCCCTGATCCAACTCTAATTGAGCTAGATGGGACGTGCCTGAAAAATGATGATCCATGAAGGAGCTTCTGGCATGAAGGGCTTGGGTTTACTGTGCGGAGCCGTGTCAAGGTGGGCTGCAGGGGTCACTTGGCATTTGTACAAATACCAGAGTTCTCTCTTCTGCGCCTCAGCCGTGATATATACCTTTTTTTTTTCACTGTGGCTAACGTGTGCGTGTCAATGACGTTACTGTACAACGAGACTGGTCGGATGTGAATCCGTCAGAAAAAGACCTGCGCGGATTTAAATCTCACGCCGTGCTTGATTCAAGCGTGCAAACGTGATGTGGACAGAAACGCACGCATGCCTCGGCGCGAGTCGTGATGAACATGTAAGGCTTCACAAAGGTATGTTGAAACCCGTGAAGCGGCAGTGAAAGTTTCTTCAGGCAGGAGCCAGACGGACTCAGCGCAGCCGGCAGTGCTGGACGGAGCGTCCACACCCTCCTAATAAATTCTCTAACTAGCCAGCGTGCGTGCCCCCCACCAACCACCCCCACCCCCACCCCAAAGACTGGAGACCATGATGAAATGCATGTGCATGTGTTTCAATACGATGTGCAGTATTTACAGCGCATGGACAGCTGCGGATGTCATTATCAGGTGTCTCCAACTCCTGTGGGTTTATGCTTTACGCTCGGCGCTGCCAGTTTATATAAATCGTGGTTTTCTTACGCCCCCGCCCTCTCACCCCCAACTCCCCCAAGCCTCCTAATGAGAAAATTGGTGTGTTCATAACAGATTATCGGCCATGGTTTCCCCCCATACAAGGAGCACTGCAGGAGAAACAACAGCAACAACGCTGTTTTCCTCCCGAGGTGATGCGGTTCGGCCAAAAGCGCTGTTTACGCTGGCTGCGCTGCCTGTTTACTCCAGATCAAAACTAACGACAAGGCCCGAAAAATTTACCGACACGTTTGGAAGACGTGCACACAAACAGGAGCGGAGCCGCGGAGCCGCGGAGCGGCGGAGCCTCTGTGGGTCCGTGTGATGTGGATACGAAGCGAGACGTCCCTAAACGTGGCTGCGGTCGGAGGGACGGCGGTTTGCGGCCGAACGTTTCGACGAGCCGAAGGAAAACGTTTCCTAACCAAACGGCGTCAACAAACGTGTGAACACACGCACGCGCACACAGACACACACACACACACACACACACACACACACACACACACACACGTGGGCCAGGTGCACACACATCTGCGAGCATTTCGGTACATGACAGCAGCAGGTTGTTTCCACATTACTTCATACAGTAAAAATATATTGGCTTTGACGCCTGTTATCAGGCCTTTCTTTCCCTCCACAACATGTAACACTGGTCAGACTCCAAAAGCAGTTTCTAGAAGATCTGGGTTACGCAATAAACCAACCGCTTCTTGTTCAAGCTAAAAATCTCTTGTACCAAATAACTGGAGGAGAAAAACCAACAGAAGTGCACTGCATTGCTGGGCACCATTGTAGTGCTACAAAAGCAGGCAAGAACTCATCAATTGTTCTATTTTGTCACTTGCCAACTGCTCTGCTCCAGTTCGTGCTGTCTGATATAAACGACTGCGCTTCTCTGTTGTGTCATTTGAAGGGCTAATTAAGGAAAGGGCAACGGCAGGCAGCGCTACTGACAAAAATAGCCCCGGCTTATTTGGAAAATTAAAAGTTTGTCTCATCTTCTGTGAGCTTTTACCGGCACCCATCCCCAGGAGACAGGGCGCTGCTGGCGGCACTAAAAATGGATCACAGGGAAGAGAAAGAGACCCGCAGATCGGAGCAGTTTGGACACTTCCTGCTCTGCTGGAATTACAGCAAAAATGCTGTAATCATTGGGAACTGCTTTGAGTCACACTTTGTTACACGAAAGAGGGGGAAAAAAAGCTTTACATGTGGCAGGGAATCCATAAGTATCACTCGGTCAGTAACCCAAGCCCGACCCAAGGACTGTGGGTGTGGGGACTGGTGGAACCAGAGGCAACGAGGAGGACCAGGGGGACCAAGGAGGACCAGGGGGACCGAGGAGGACCAGGAGCTCCAAGGAGGACCAGCATCACCAAGGAGAATCAGGGGGACCAAGAAGGACCAGGGGGACTAAAGGGGACCAGGATCACCGAGGAGGACCAGGGGGACCAAGGAGGACCAGGATCACCAAGGAGGACCAGGGTCACTGGGGAGGACTGGGGTTCAGGTGGTCCAGTTGGGCTTGGCCCCCGGCTGGACAGCGGAGAGAAATCCTCCTTTTCTACCCCAGGATGAGATCAGCCGCGCCACTAAACGCCGTCCGCTTACATGCACTGGAGGTTTAGTGGAGCTCGCTTTGCTTTGTGACCTCGGGTTTTAACCTCCTCTGCTTCCACAGCCCAGGGGCTTAATCTGAGTTGACGAGAGGTTTCTCCCTCAGTTAGTGAGAGCCATAGTGTTTAGCCATCAGGCCCGGCCGGTGACTTTGATTAATCCTTCATGGCCCAAGTACTGAAAAGAAAAGCTGAGGTGGGGGGGTGGGTGGTGGGTGGTGGGTTGGGGAGGGTTTGGGGGGGCAAGCAGGACCATCTGGAAACCTTCATAAACATGCCTGTCTTTCCACGCTCTCCAAAGGATTCTAGGAAAATCGTAAAAATGAAAAGAGAGGTCCCCGTTGCACAGCTCTTCTCTCGGGAGGCGCTCCGAGTGTTTGCCGCAAAAAAGAAAGAAGAAAAAGAGCTGGAGCCCAATCTTTGCCCCGACCAGGAATCCTGCGCAGCGTTATGAAATACATTTTCATTTGGCCTGTCAAAGAGTTACTATATGCTAGTCCCCTTGATTTATAACAAATATTGATAACGCACTGCATCCTGGTGTATGGCTTTTTTCTATCCCACCGCCGCTGCCACCGCCCTCTGCTCTGCTAACATCTCAGCAACACAAGCAGGATCTGACTCTGCGCAGGGAGAAAAACCCAGTCAGTTATTAATGTGCCGTTCCCATCTGGACCTTGTTACAGATCTGTGTTTTAACTCTCACTGGCAATGTTTAAGGGATGAAAACGCATAAATTATGCATCTCGTTTTCAGAAGGGTGTGTGTGTGTGTGTGTGTGTGTGCCAGTGCCAGCAGTGCAAAGACCCGGCCGAGCGCCTCACAGGCTACACACGCCTGAAGACACAGTGGCTCTCTCTGACGTGCCAACAGGTAGCACTGCACCGCACTGCCGCACTCCGCTGTCGTTTTAATTACGTCACTTAAAGCATCGCAAGCGAAACAAGTGGAATTTAAAAAAGACAAAGATAGAAAATTAAACTGGAGGCATAAAAGCAGTAGGTGGTGACAAACGCGTTAAGCACTGAGCCCTCGGCAGACACATAAAGGGGAACGCTGTCTGTAATGGCCCTGCCACCCAGACATGCTTTTCCACAAGTCAGTTTTATGTACTTGAAGTGCGCCCCCTCCAGACCGGCCCGGCCCGGCCCACCCCAAAGCCTTCACCTCTCGGCTCCAGGTGGGGAATGTCTGACGTCTCCTGTTACAGCTGGGACCCAGATCTTTTATCTCCACACTGCGGCCCATTTCATATCGCGTGCATTCTTTGCTCTCCACTTGCGCAGACTGCATTACCCTGCCCCCCCACCCCCACCACTCCCATACCCCACCGCTCCCCCAATCCCCCCCATGTAATCCCCAAAAGAAACCGGTCGAATGAAACGTTTTGTAAAAGAATTCGGACGGTGTTGCTCGGCCTCCACTCGGCGGGGTGGAGGGGGGGTTGTGTGTTGGGATCATGGAAATGTGCGGCGGCGGCGGCCGACGTGCACGGAAGGGGAAGAAAGATTTACACTCTTTAAAATGTTTACGTTGCGTGGGATTTGCGGCTTTATGTGGCGGAACGCGAGGCGGGCCAGACGACTCAGCGCCGCACAAAGGCGACAACACGCGTGTTTTGGTTTAGACACAGAGGCCATGCTGAAGGACTGCGACTCTGAAAAATTGATTTGTCGCACTTTAAATTTGCTCACGAAATGCGATCCTTCCTCACCCCCCCATCACCACCACCGCCGCCGCCGCCGCCGCCGCCACTATTAGAATCGCAGAAAACGTTGACAGCAACTCAAGTCCTGACAAATGCAACGTGATGAAAGGGGATGAAAAAAAAAAAAAAAACTGAAAAAAAGAAGAAGTGCAGTGATGAGGAGGGCTGACGGGGAGAAAAGAAAAGGATTGTCGACAGGGTCTCAACTTGAAAAATGTTCCACCTTGCCAAAGCCAACATAAAGCACGCACACGCCCACTGCTGCAGATAGAGTAAAGACACACCCAATTTAAGGCCATTTCTAGCATCTGTGTCTCCGAGCATTTTGTACAGAGTTCAGAGCGTGCAAAGACTCCATGTCGGGGTGACCAAAGGGGAATTAAAATACTATTTACTGTAGGGTAGGACGCACCAAAGGAGCCATTATGAACGCGAGGGCACTTAAGGCTTCTCTTCAATAGGGAAATTATCCACAATTCAAACACCTCCAGTAGGAAACAGGAATGTTCGGAAATGAACAAAATGGAGCCTGCCTGGAACATTAATCTACCACCCACTCTCCAGCGAGACTGCCACCGCCGCAACCAGTGCGTCTTCTTTTATATTCTCGTCTCCTATTACCATTTTTCAGCCACATAGCTGATATGCCTGGTCTTGTCTGCCTCAATCATCCCAGCGCTGGAGCCAAATCAAAGAGCAGCCCAGTGCGCGCGATTGCACAACAGCTGCCTCGCCGCGCTTTGCAGGGACGACGGGAGAAGTCGCGGCGGAGCGTGCAGAGGAGGAAGGAAGGCGGAGGAGGAGGAGGTGGAGGAGGGCGGGGTCAGGGCTCGCCAGCCGCACAAGCGGCCGCTGGCAGGCGCCAGAATGCGTGCAGCTGGTAGCCAAGTGACAAATGGTGTTTTCCGTGGCACAGCTCCAGGTTGGTGGCTGCTCCCCTCAGAGCTTCAGCATCTCCAAGCCCATGGATGCCTGTTGCTTTCTTTACCCACTCCCAACTGAGAAATTGCGGTTTGGACGCGTCCTGGAGGCCGTGTCGTGGCCAGCTGCCGGGCGGACAAAGAGTAATGTGTGGAGACGCTGCGGAGACTCTCTCTCTCTCTCTCTCTCTCTCTCTCTCTCTCTCTCTCTCTCTCTCTCTCTCTCTCTCTCTCTCTCTCCCTCTCCCAGCTGCTGGACTGGAGCAGAGTCCAGCGAGACTGGCTGTCGGCTGAGGCGGCTCTGCGGTCGTTCCATGTTTACCACATCTGGCTCTCGGTTTCAAATAATGTACCTGTACAATATCCAAAGTAGGTCCAAGTCTATTGTGTCATCTTGGCTGACCAGTGATCAGTGACCAGTGAACAACGTCTTTGAAGATCATTTGTCTAATGGCGGCACTTTGTACGTTGGGCATGGTGATGAAATCCAGCAGGAATTTGCATGTATTTGATTGAAATATTCAAATTCATTGGTTTCCTCAATTGGTATCATAACTGAAAGGCAGTATGGGGTCCGGCCTGACTGTACTGGGTTCTGGATGCAGTCATGATGCTAACCAGCAGAGCTCTGTGTGTGCCAACCTAAAAAAATACCAGACCATCTCACACACTGAATATTGATTCCACTTTTTGTCCCCAGAAAACATGAACTCAGCCTAAATTTCAAATGGAAAAAGTCTCCAGCCATCTCCCACTGTGAGCTGATTCGTGCGCACCAGAGAGCTGCTCACGGAAACAAAGGAGAACTTCTGAACTTCCTCCGAGGGCACCGGATACCCGCCAGTTATCGCAAAGCCATTCTGTGCAGTTGTTACTTAAAAAGGACAGAATCTGACACCGCATCTCCTCCGTTGCCCTTCATCTCCAACAGCTGGCCCTCATTCCTGAAGAGGGTCCGACAGACGCGCGCGCAACCGTGCAGCAGATACAGGGGACGTGTATACGGCCGCTCCATATTTGGGTCTCGTGGCTACAGTAGTGGCCAGCTGCTGGGACTAAAGGTTTTCACTACGCTATTCCCACGAAGGCACACAGCCTCCTCAAGTGTGTGTGTGTGAGTGTGTGTGTGCTGCACCCATTAATGTACACACACACACACACACACCACCCACAATGACTGGACCTCCTGACAATGTGGAGCGCCGCAGCACCGCTGCTCTCTCAGGATGATGCAGGCTCACATATGAGCTCACCGTGAGTGTATCGGTGATTAAAGAGGGCGTGAAATGACTCCCGCAACGGTGGGGCCGTGACCCCGAACCCTTCCACTCATGCCCAGGTAGTGGCTCGCATTACGGCAGCGCGGCCGCCATGTGAGCGGTACGAACGCGGCCGCCAACAAAAGGAAGCGGCGTGATGGAGTAATGGGAGGTTTTGACACGAGAGACAGCTGTGGCAACCGAAACTATAGTACTCCGAGCGACGGAATGGTAAGTATACGTTTCACCTGCGCTCAAAGAAAACTTTGAAAGGCTGTGAGGACAACAACCCCCCCTCAGGGATTGCTCATTGGGAAAAATGCAAAGGAACAGGAGGAGCGGGGATCCAGTTTGACGTGAGGGAACAATGGCCGATCAAGCAGACCTGTCTTTAGCCTGCACCGGGGATTCTCCCCTGCAAATTAGCTCCGAGCACACAATGAAAAAAAAAACATAAATAAAATCCTTGAAGCAAGCCCCCAAACACCCCCAAATCCTCCACCGCCTCTTTGAACGTATAAGGAGACAGTTCCTGTTTTTGCTTTTGGCTCGTCAAGAAAAAAATCTGATAATCTGCACAGTCACCCGCAGTTGGGGTCACCCTCAGGCAAGAGACCACCAGGACAGCTGAGGTAGGCCTGTAAGACAATCTTTTATTATTCCGTGAAATAAAGTCCCGGATAAGTTAGAAAGTCCCGGGGTTGGAGGACGCTGAACAAAAGCCCTGCACACAGCAAGAGGGGGAAAAAACTCCTGTCACCTCCTGCTCACATCACTCAGCTCTTCAAGTGGAACAGCTGCTTCCTTCCACACACATAGCGATAACCTCACTCATTCACACCGGGGGCTTAACTGTCCCGCACACATTATTACTGGATCTCCTCAAACGTGAGATGGTTGCAGACTTTTTTCTTGAAATGCTGCTGTTTGTTTGTGGACGATGAAGCGGCAGCAGGGCCACAGTGGACCTCGCAGGAACCTCCCAGAGTCAAGGCCAAGGGTGGGAAACGTGAAGAAAGTGATTTACATTAATAGTCACCCCCACCTAAAAAAAATAAAATAAAAAAGCAGCCGCAGCAGCAGACACAACCCTTGTCAAGGAAAGAAGGGTTTGGGGGGGGCAAAACAAAACAAGACTTTACGGGGCTTATTTATGATTTTCACTCAACCGCCAGACATTTATCGTCTTTCATCTGCTCTCCTGGAAGTTGTTTGAACAGTGAACAGTGTTATATCACAATCTGACACATCTGACAGCCAGCACCCTAAAAATATTTGAAAACCAATTAAGTGAGCTGGGAAAAGGCCCGGCTGAATATAAACATAGCCATTTTTTTTTTTTTTGTCTGCGTAATCAAGCGCTTACATGTCAAAACTGACAGGAAATGGTTCCCGCAGTAAAGCCGTGATTCCAGGGAGAAGGTTTTCGTACTTTGTTCGAGGTCCAATGGGGAACATTTTCTTGGACCTATATTATGAAATTTTAAATAAAAAGATAAATATGTGATTTAAAAAGAGAAATTAGCTAAACGTGATCAATCATAACGAAACGAATAATAGATCACTGCTGTGTTTTCATTTGCTAAAAACAAGCATTTATATTTAGTTAGCAGTTTAGTAAGGAGGCCACTGTGTATTTACAGTGAATCTATAGTGTATCTACACAAGCCCAGAATGTGAGTCTGATTTTTTGGTGTTCAATACACAATCTCACCATTAGAGGGTGCTAAATCTTACACATTGGGCCTTTAAGTTGTAAAAGTACAAGCAAAGTAGCTTAGAATGGCAATATAAATAAATAAGAAGAGGCAACGCATATCCTTCCTGCATTAAAACTCAGTCACTACTTCCAGAGAGTTGTGGAGGTGAGAAGAATCTAATTTGCCTCCTTAAATTTCGCATCAAATTGCAAAAACAGGCAAAAGACAATTTGCCTTTCTCGGCGGGCAAAACATCAATGGCGGTGTCTCATATCAGGTCACTTGATATTCATCAGGAAATAATATTTCCCTTTGATAAATTATTCCTTTGAATGCTTTCTGAAGTCCTCGTCACGCCGTTTGCCGCATACAAACACCAAGTCCGCACTGAAGCACCGCATGTCGTGTCCCGGTGGCTCAGTGATTCTGCAAAAAACAAACAAACAAAAAAAAAACCCTCACTGTCACCCCCCCCCGCCACCCCATCACCCTCATGGTGTACCGGATGCTGCCCACTGATACAGAAAAACCCCTCCAAAGCAAACAAAAACACGCGTGGCGTAGGTGCAGTGACGATTTTTTTGTGACTCCACTGGAAAAAGAAATTGAAAAAAAAAAAAAAAAAAAAAAGCACTTGTGGGGGCGAGCTTCAAAACAAGGTCCCTGGTCTGATACGCTCCAGCTGCTGTGAGGTAAGAGGTGATGTCTGGCATAAGAAGAAAAGTTTTCCACTGTCACTTCAAGTTAAACACACGCTGTTAGAAAAAAAAAGGGAGAGGGGGATTTGAGAGAGTTTGGTCCATATTAGGTTCTGATCTCAACAAATTGTTTCTTTCTTGACTCGTTTCTCACATGGAATGGTTTTTGAGAGCGCGTCTAATTAAGTGGAGTAGTGTCGGTTTGGTGGTGGTGGGTTCTGATTAAATGAATCCCACCTGAAAAATAAAGACCTTCTAATTTTCGAACATTTATTAAATTTTTGGGGGGAAAACATGCAGAAGACGAGCTGCACACGCGCGCCAGTGGGAGAAACTCCCTGCTAGGGATCCCTGGCGCTGGTGCGCTTTCCGTGCGACTGACTTGACCTGAGACGGTGGTGCAGTCAGACAGACACCCCCCTGAGGACGGCCTGTCCAGACTCAGGGACTGAGGATAATCCTAAAAAGGAGTGAGCATGACTAATAGCACGGCAGCTCAATCTACATAACTCGACAGGCCGCCGTAAAGACACAATGCGTGGCAGATGTGAAGAGTGAGCAAGTGCACCCCCCCCCCCCCCCCCACGCCGCTACCACCACCGCCACCCCTTTCCCCACACCAATCAATGGAGTTGAGCAGCGCAGCTAACAGCAGCACTGCGTCATTAGCGGCGGCCTTATCTGGGCTCTTGTGTAGTGAGAGTATGTCTTGTTTTCATTAGTCACACCGGATAGAGACATAGAAGGAGCAGAGGAAGCGCGATTGTTTATCCAGCTCAAAGTGGTATTTACGATTAACGACTCACTTACGTAGGGACAGATACAGACACACACTTACTGGAAGAAAAGAGAAATATTTGGGACATGATTTTGTTTTTTTTGTATTTTTTTGGATATCTGTTGTTTATTTACGATGAGTCCCACATTGACCATGAAGTCACGGCTCTCTCTGCCGCAGAGTCCAGAGGTGCATGAGCCATCGTGTGTGTAACGCAACACAAACACACCAATCAAAACAAAACAAGACATGGTTTGATTTCCTCGCTCTTCCCTTTTATCGTCCCCCGGCTGCCTCTCCAGCAGAAGTTCATTAAATCAACCTTGAGATCATGACCTTAGGCTAACCGCAGTTAGCGGCTCCAGTTATTATGATTCCAGGCATGCCTGTAATAAGAGTTACCAACCGTCCCTCAAAATGCACAATTGTCTCGTATTTAAGAGGGAAATGGTCATACATTTATTGCCAATGCAAACTCATGTTCGCTTCCAGAGAGTTTGTGTTCAAAACCGCAATCTCCGTAGCTGCAGGCAACACCATTGTGCAACCCACTCACAACAACTTGCGTAGAGTAGGCTATGAATCAGGATCTCTGGTTCTTTCAGCTTTATTTATTCAGTTCCTTTGTAAAAGCCATCCATCCTGCACTTTATTGATAGCTGTGGAAAAATATGTTCAATTAATAGATTTCAATACAATTTAAACAGTCAGCTTATTTCTAATGTGTATTGGTAACAAAGCAGTTCAAACTACATGAACTCTATACATTTTTTGAAAGCCTATTTTAAGTCATGATTGACCACTACTGGCCAGCCACTGGCTTGTGAAGGTCATGACCTCAAGCATTTTTCTGAAGGAAAGTTGGCAACACTACCTGGAATATTGCAACATGATAATGCCAACTCACCGCACATGGCAAGTCGACATGCATCTCATCCAAATACGAGATGCACATTTAAAAGCCCCCCCGGCACCCCTTCCTCCCCCTCCCCCCCACCACCTCCCCGGCTGTTGGGGCTGCTGCGGTTCGCTGCCACCTCTGGACAACCATAAACATCATCAACGGCGAACGCGGAACCCCCACTATTTCATTTATTTACGTAAAGTGATTGGTTTGACGGCCAAGTCATGATAGCGCGTTAGCGCTAGTTCTAGCAGGCAAACGTCGCTTAGCAGCCACACAAGCTTGTGATGCAGCCCAACATTACCTGGCTGAGTTGATGGAAAGGCGCCTAAACCACACTGCCTTTCATCAGCTCGTCAAAAGTGGTTGCTTTAGTTTGCTTCTTTAATTGAACGAAAACACACTTTGCAGGTCCAAAAACTCACTTTGTGTTTACATAGAAATCACCGCTTAAACTGTTTCCCTGCGCACTTAATTCTAAAAGGCAATTTTGACTAAGTTGAGGAAATTGTTTTGGTTCAAAGAGAAAATTGAAAACGTGCAAAAAAAAAAAAAAAAAAGGCAAAAGGGGCACATGTGTGCGCGTGTAGGTGTGTGCGTGTGCGTGCGCGCGCGTGTGTGGGCCCTTTGTGCGTGCATGCATGCGCGAAATTGTTGCTGGTGGGCCCCAGCATGACTGCTGAGGTTGGAACAATCATATGCTCAGCTGTGATTTCCATCAACACATTCCTGGACGCTCACACACTCTCTCAGCGGAGCTGCGCGCAGCACCCCCCGAGGATGTGACCTGCAGCCCGCAGACACATGGCTGCCTCGGCAAAAAAGCGCTTATCACAACACGGCGGGCCGCGGGATAATGGGAGGCCTTAATCTGCAGCCACGTGGAGCCCGGCAGAAACTTCTGACTGGCGCTGCTCCTTGACACCGGCCGTATAGAAAACACCGGGTGATATACTACACCGCTCTGCAGAAGGCCAGCAGGTCTTACCATGCCAGACTGATTGCGGGGTGGAGGTCAGACCAAATGGTCAACAAATGGTCCCGACTCCTCCACACGAGGGGGTTGGGCAGCAGGCTGAGAGCTGGGCTCTGCTCTGCGTGGAGAAAGGGAGGAACACAGCAGCGCTGCAGTGATGTGTCTGGGGGGGGGGGTGATGGGGTTGATGAGAGGGGCCGGGGGGGGGGGGGACTCGCAATCGCACAAACTCTCTGAGCGCCTCAAATGAGTGAGAATCTCCACCGACGACAGGACGCAGAGATAAATCTGCTGCTGTGGGCCGAAGCTGCCGGTGCCTCCTCCGAAAAACTGCCGGCGAGGCAGATTGATTGATTTTAAAGCTCAGCTTTTTTTTTTTTTTAAAGCGGGTGAAGACGGGCGACTCAGCGGAACAGCCGGCCATCTGCGCTGAATAATTACACAGCGAGGGAGCGAGCGAGCGGCGCTCGTTCAGCCGACACGTGTCCAGCCATTCAGGCTTGTTGACAAAGTTGCACGGCTGGCGTGGAGCCACGGCCGGCGCCCGCACGGCAGATTCACCTTGAGGCCAGGTGCAACCACCGGCACGGCCCTTTTTATTTTTTTCCCTCCCCAAGACAATTTGAATGATCTGGATCTTGATATTGGCTGAGCTTGCGGGATGTTCGGCAGTTTTGGTTGCGCGTTAATTACCGAGCGTGGGTGTGTTTTTACAGAGGGGGACGAGACCTGTTGTTTACTGGCTTCCACCGTAGTTACCATCGCGTCAATTACGCTGGATTGTGTCAGAGTAACTCAAAGCACCTCGCCCTTGTCGGGCGCCATTGTGTAACTGACGCTGTGAAATATCACATTTTAACACCTGCATGGTAAAGTTCGGCTCAAACGTCGGCTTGGAGCCCAGCGGTACTGCTCCGCAGACAGGCAGGCGGTGCAGGAGGTGCAGGCGGTGCAGGCGGTGCAGTCATGAGCCCCCATGCCAAGCTGACGACCTCCAACCATTTTTACGTGTTCTTTTTTTGCCTTTGCTTTCTTCACATCTTGACCTGGCGGCACAATGCCTCCTCCTCCTCCTCCTCCTCCTCCTCCTCCTCCTCCTCCCCCACCCCTTCATCCTTCTCTTCCTCCTCCTTCTCTTCCACCTCCATCACCTCTTTCTTCTCCTCCTCCTCCAGCAGCAGCTGATCATCACTACCTGCTTCACTCTGCTTCCTGTCACGCGTTTCCTTCATTCAGCAGCAGTGGCAGCGGCAGCAGTGGCAGCGGCAGCAGCAGCAGCGGCGGCAGCAGCAGCAGCGGCGGCAGCAGCAGCAGCAGCAGCAGCAGCAGCAGCAGCAGCAGCAGCAGCTATTCCCCCACCCTGCAAGGTGCACAGACGGTACTGCGGCTACGCGCTGCTTTGGCAACACACTGCAGCAGGCAAGCGTTTCACCCATAGCAGCCCCCCCCCCACCCCCTACACACACACGCCCATGTTTGCACAATAGCCAATTCCTCCCATGACCTCGGGGACGGAGCGGAAGCTGACGCTCCTGGCGGGCGGCTGGTTTGTTTGGAATGCGTGCAGCTTGGAGATGAGGAGCTCCTTCTTTTCAAAATCTCAACATCTGCCGATTTCAGCAAATTATCGCCGTAAATGAATCCCAGCTCCCTGCGCACACTCACTTCCTTTATCTGACAACTTTATCTGTACAACGGGAGAGAACCCCCCCCCCCCCCCCCCCCCCACTCCCACTCCGCTCTGCCGTTGGACATACCATGATTCGCCTCATCTTGCCTTCTCCCCTGAAGCGTGACGGAGAGCTAGACACGCCGTGGTAACACAATGTCCGCCCCTATTTTCTTTTTGGTGTTATTGTTATCATTATTATTATTATTATTATTATCATTATCATTGCTATCGCTGCAAATATTACTATTACCACTGACTCAGCGGTGAACAAACACGGTTGCACTTGCGCAAACAAAACCAGGCGGGCCGTCGGGCGAAGCCAGCCAGACATAGTAGGACGCTGGCGGCGCACGGTGGGCCAACACAGTGATTCCATTGTTCAAACAGCTCAGCGGTGATCGCAGAGGAACACCGACACGTGCAAACATCACGAGCCTTGCACGCACACAGGTAAAGCATCCGCGCAAAGCTTCAGCGAGGCACGTAAGCCACGTAACATGACACTGATATAGATACAATGTATTTAATATGCATCGTGCATTTCTGACTGGATGACCAGCCTGGATTTTGTTCTTTGTGGAAACGAGACTCCCAAAGACAGAACTCTAATGCAACTCTGATCCTACGAGTGCAGCAGGCACCAGCTGGCTTTATTATTGATATTAACATTGGTGAAGATTTGATCCTCTGGAATTCATGGAGATGGTGACAGACCGACTGTCACCCTGGAAACATTTCATAAATCCTACAGAACCACATTAACAATTAATAACAGCAGTGATGTAGTCATCAGGTCTGTGCTTATTGCCTCCCTATGCGGGTCATGATCTCACCCTGTGACCCCCCACACACACACACACACACACACACACACACACACACACACACACACACCTCCACCTCCACCAAGGAGATATTTCTGCCCTCTGCCGCCTTTCATCCGCTGCGACGACGTCGTCCCGCTTGTTCGCCTGCTTTGTAACGGTGCGTAGATGCTTTTGATGTGGTGTCAGTGCGGGCACTGCGGCCTGCTAAGATCATCAGCTAGAGTTTCACGGGGGGCCTACCGGTCACATGTTTATAAGCCTTCATTAAACACTCCAACAGGTGCCACCACCAGGGATTTCCCTTCAAATCTCAGCGGAGGAGCAGCAGCGCACGACATCAAGCGCCTCCCATCTGAACCCCCCCCCCCCAACCCCAACCCCAACGACCAACCGACAGCCTCGCTACACAACTGTTGGCCAGTCACTGGCACTCGCCTCACTCGTTTTCATTGTGCGTACGGCCGTTGGGGGGTGGGAGATGGGGGGGTCGGGGGGGGGGCACCTTTGCACACCTTGCATTGCTGAGCCCGGAATAAAAAAACAGCGCAAGACAAACACAAATCTGCCACTCGTGGGGATGAAAGGCGGCGGCGGCGTGCATTCAAGCACAAGACAGATGGCTTCTCCTCCCGCGTCTCCGCACGGCAACCAGACTGGCGTGTTGGGACGGCGGGGGAATCTCTGCGTCCGCACCACAATGGAGGCCTTTCTCAGCGTGAAACGAGCTGTTACTTCAATAATAGAAGCCGGCTTAAGTTTGCAAACTGTTAACAATAGCGCTAACTGGTGGCCTTGACAAATATGAGAGGAGGAGTTGGCAGGGGTTTGTTGGATGGGGGAGGGAGGGGGATGGGGGGAGGGGAGGAAGGCAGCTTGATTATTCCAGCTGAAAGTGAACACAAGGACACTGAGTGATGGCTAAAAACTCAAGTCCCTCCTTCTTTTCTTGTGGGACGCCTCCAAAATAAATCCTCGTCCTGCTACGAAGGTCAGCGGCGGTTTGAGAGCGTCTCCTCTGCAGGGAGGAGGCGCTCTCAAACATGTCGTCTTCCACGTCGCCGACGCTGCAAAGGCGGTGAAGAGTCTCAAAGTGAACGCACCGGTCGGTCGGAAAGAAGCAGCGACCATGAGGGTGGCATGCCGTCACGCTCGGCTTCAACCCTTCCTCCACCTCCACCACCACCACCACCTCCCTGACGCCTGCCGCCTGCCGCCGTTACGTCAGTGCGGGCAGATAAAGCCGGCAGGTGGCAGCAGGAAGTGCTCGGCTCTTGGCCCCCGGCCGCTCTGACAGCGCGACCTCCAGATAGCATCGAGGCTTCGGCAATCTGCGCCGAGAAGAAGAAGAATCGCTCCTTGTGTGTATTGTTCCCTTTCGTCCTCAGATGTTTTTTTGTTTTTGTTCTTTTCTTAAACGAATCTGTCTCCATCCACTCAGACGACAAGCCGCCCACAGCAGCCGCACACTCACCACCCGCACGGCTTGGAACAAACACAAACTCGCCACCCGACCAAATGGAAGCAGCTGTTATCGAAACTCTTTCATCTGCTCCAGTACTTGCAAGAAAAAAAAAACAACTTGTGCGCACGCACGCACACACGCACATACACACACACACACACACACACACACACGTCACCACTACTGAACAGGCCTGTTGTGTTCTATCAAACACTCATGTCGGATCCCAACGTTCTCCTTCTCCAGCAACTTCCACATCCGTTCAAGTTCAGTTCTCAGGTTTTCCCCCACGAGCTCTGTCGTCTGCAGCTTTTGTTGTGCGCCAGCGCCAGTCGGAGGGAAGGGAAGGGGTTTCGGGGGTTTTGTGAATGAATGAAACACACGTCGTGGGTTCCATTCACGAGGAAAAAAGAAAAACCGTACAGCTCCAGTGAATTAATGGACCCAGTGGTCGGACTGCTGCTCTCGCCTTCTATTAGGCTGGAGAACAGTCATGATGAACAACAACAACAACAACACCAACAACAACAACAACAACAACAGCAGCAGCAGCTGCGGTGAGCGTCTGCATCCGATGTCAGGCAGGTGTGTACTCACTGCTTTGGACGTTGACGGTGCCGGTGGAGTTGTCCCTCCCCAGCGAGTTCTCCACCACACACGTGTAATTCCCAGAATCCTCCAGCCTCGCTCCTTTGATCTGGACTCTGGAGTGTTTCCTGTGGGAGAAAACACTCGCGCAGCTGAGTCAGGGGAACGGCGGCAGGGAGGAAGCGGCATGGAAACGCAACAAGTGGAAACAGGAGCGGCGGCGTGGCAACGGCCGTCTCGCCGCTCTGGCCTGGATGTGCTCGCTCGGGTTTAATGTGGGGCCTGGTTTCACTCAGCCATTGGGAAATGTGCCACCGACTGTTGGTGCAAAGGTGTTTTTCTGCTTCTTCTGACAGCCACATTTCCCTTTTCTGCTTCCATTGCACTAAGATGTATTGTATGTATGCAAAATAAGGATTTGCAGCAACATGTCCCAGTGTCTTCTCATCATTAGACTGAGAGACAGCGAAGTAAACTTAGCTTAGTCCTCCTAATGGTTGACTCTGGAAGTGCAGACAGAATTATTTCTAGCTGGAAAACCTTTTTGCAGGGGGCAAAATATGTTGATTGGAGAATAGACAACCACTATGAGGCGCTCTTGCTTGTTTTGTTTTTTTTCTGTTTTTTTTTTTTTGGCTTGCCTCAGCCACGGCCATAGTTGCATAGAAACAAATGGGCAGAGGAAACAATCATATATCAAATGAAAACGGGAAAAGTGTAAATCGGGTCATGTGCTAAATATGTCTATTAAAAATAATAAAAATGTTTTATCGAGGGACACAATGAAAAAGTCTTCCAGCTCTTAGATCAATGTAAGTGTCCAGCGTTGTTTTAAGACATTTCTTCACTAAACTGCAGTAAAAATAATTTCTGCAGCGAACCGTAACTGGCTTTGAATTGGTGGCACCTTCGCTTCTTTTCATCTCGCAAAGCGTTTGGGTTTGCAGGACACGGGCGACTTGTACTCACGGTTTGCTCTTTATTTTGACATTTTGGCTTTTCTTCAGCTTGTTGCCATCTTTGAACCATGTGTAGGTGGGGAGAGGGCTCCCTGTGGCCTCACATTTAACTGTGAGGTGTTGTCCCTCCTCCACTGTCATTGGATTCTTCATTGGTTTTAACCTCGGAGCCGCAGCTAGAAAGGGAAGAAGAGGAGACGGTGTCAGTTTGGTTACCATGAGAGATGCAAAAAAATAAAAAATAAAAAATAGGGCAGAGAGTGAGAATCCTCTCAGTGGACCGAGGCAGCAGCCAACTCTCTCTCTCTCTCTCTCTCTCTCTCTCTCTCTCTCTCTCTCTCGCTCTCTCTCTCTCTCGCTCTCTCTCTCTCTCTCGTGTGACTCGCAGATGTTGCCACCAGAGAGATAATCAGCGTCTGACTAATAAACAGCCTGAAATTTTATTCTGGTTGTTGCTGCTGCTGCTGCAACTTCTACTACTAACAAAACACCTGAAGCAAGATTTGAATGCTAATGAGGAAGAAGAGCTGAGAGCACCAACTCCTGCGCTATTAGAGGAAGTGGCGAAGCCGCATCGGAGAACTTTGTGCCGCAATGACAAAATAAAAACAGACGCTGGGTGGAAAAAAGACTCTTTCATGCACACAACCAGGATCTATTTCTGCTCTGTGACGAATCAGACGGAATCCGCCACTTTGTGTCATCCGATATTGTGTCAAACTTTAGCACTTATTATATTTTCAGCTTACAAAACAGCCAGATCACCTGCAAACTACTCCCCGCCTCGTGAATACACACACACACACACACACACACACACACACACACACTGGGACTCCGTCAAACACTGGGGAGCTGACAGCTGCACACATGTTGAGGAGAGGACTGAGGGAGGGAGGAGCAGGAGAGGAGGGTGAACAGGGGTCAACAAGAGGCTGGCCAAGACACCTCAGACCCCCCCACACCACCACCACCACCATCACCATCCCTGCTGCCACCCATCTCCAGACAAACACGCTCTTCCTTTTCATGTGTAACATTTACAATTTCATGCATATGCTAAAAAAAAAAACGAAGAAGAAAGAAAGCAGCGGGGCCCCTACAAAATTACAGCTGTTTGCAGAGCACGTCGGCCCCAACAGGACGGCCGCGGAATGAAGACAAACAATGGCTGACAGGCAGAGTGATGCGCGCCATGGCTTCAATTAAACCTTTTTCAAATGGAGGTGCGCCAAAATTATCCGCCCGCCGTCCTCTTTCTGGAGAGGCCGCCCTATTTCACTGACCTGCTAAAGGCGGCGTGTCTGCAAAGACAGAAGGGACGTGGGGAGTTTGCTGATATAAATATTTTCTTTAACTCTCCGTGTGGATTTAAGATTTGCCTCTAAAACATTGTTTTGACACCGCATAATTGCTTGTGGTGCATGGGGGAGGTGTGTGCCAACCGTTCAAACAACAACAAAGGGATATGATCGGGCTCACAAAAAAAAAAAATCAAAGTTAGCCGTTTGCAAAACTTTCACTGCAGCAGTCACTTACACAGTCAACCGCTAGCCAGGAGCAGGTGCCCACAGCAGCGTGTGAGGACAAAGGTAGACAATGACCAGTCCCTTGAACATTGGGTTCCTTGTGACTTTGTCTCTGTTGAACTCAGAAACTGTAGATTTGCTTCTGTTTTGAATGCATGGAAGCGTTGACCAGAATCATTACACCAACCACATCCATCTGATCTGCTTGTTGATCCAGTGTCAAATCCTGCAGGCACAAATACGTATCAGCTGTGCAGTGACATTCCGGAGGAAATGCCAGATTTACAACATTCCTCGTGCTCTCGACCCCTCTGACCCCTGGCTCCAGAAGCTGGACCTTCTGATGCAAAGGAACAAAAAATGTCTATCTACTACTATCATCTGCCCTCATATGTGTTACACATTACTTGATCCTACGACTTGATTAGATGGAATTTTCCTGGTAAAATTCCAAATGGGGAAAAAAAAAATTCACATTCACATCGGGACCATCGTTCCAAGATCGCGAGCGCGGGGTAAAGCAAGAGGTCCGCGTCTGATCTCCGCCCCCAATCAAAGACGGAGAAATGTCAAATTAAAAATAGCAGCGCAGATCAGTGGCAAAAGAAGCTATTCTCAGCTAAATGACAGCTATTTGTGGCTAAAAATGACTGCGCGGCTGCAAAAAGACAGTAGACTTTTATCTGCCAGGCAGCTTCCTGCTGGAAAATGTGAGGGATGATATTCAGGGCGTTTGGAAAATGAAGACAAAGACTCTCAGAGAGGAAGAGGAGGAGGATGTGGCTCTGCACCGGGCCGCCCCGGGACCTTAATGAGCCGCTTCACGGGACGGAACTTTGTCCCGCCACTGGTGAGGCACTTAGCTGAAGATTTACCTGCCTGCACAAAGCATTCCGCACAATAAAAAGCGCCCTTGTCGAATATGTTTTTTTTTTTTTTGTTTTACACTGAGGGCCATAATGTTATATAGGCCGAGCGTCTACTGTAGACGGCCCTTTAAAATCGACGCTGCCAGTTTATCGATCGCCTCCAGCGAGGCCACACAGCAAACGCCAGGCTGCAGACGCTCCAGATGTTCCGCATTAAATATTTTCTGCTGTTTAACATATGTAATGGGCCCCGTATTGAACTTGATGTTAAATAAATTTCAGACGGCACGATGCCCCGTGGTCGGCCGCTTTCCCCCCAATTTTCGCATTACGGCGGATAATTGGGAGAACTCACAGACGTCACCTGCAGCACATCCGATACGCTCGCGTGGAGACGCAGCGCCGCTGCCGCCCGACGCGCTGACGAACTGCATATGCACATGTCAGGGCTGTGATTGGCAGCTTGTTTATGCACAGATGACTCACAAAACTGCAGCGGCGCGACATGGAACACGATTTCAGATAGAGGCTGCGCCAGACTGGCTTGAGCAGAAAGCCCGAGGAGAGCCTTGTCAGTCACAGGGCAAGAACAGCGTGAGGTCGCGTCATTAAAATGAAATCATTAGGGTTTTTTTTTTTTCTTTCTCTGTCCTTGCCGAGCAAATTAAGCAGGCTTTGTCCTTGTCTGGAAAAGTTGCAGAAACACCAGCGCCGAGCGAGCCTCTAATCAACATGTGGAGCCAGATGTGTCTGTTCCATCTTAGAGGCAGGTTGAAGACACGCTTAAGACATTGAACAGTCCGAGGCGCTGATCTTGAACATTAGGCTCTTCCATGTCTACCTACTTCCTTATGCCGGATAACACGAAATCCCAAATCAAATCCTAAAGCTCTGGTGGAGCAGATCACCCAGGCGCTGAAAGACTGACAGCAAAAACAGGGAGACATGCGGGTCACCGGGGACCTCAGACTGGTTTGGATGTTCTGTAGAGTCCGTTTCAAGATGAAGTCATTTCAAAATAAGCTTTAGATCTCGGAGCTACGGGGCAAAACCAGATTGCAACGGTCACATTGCGACTGGCAATCAAAAGTTGAGGACGTCCTCGTCGACCCACTGGTTCCAGGGAAGCAAAAGGTTGGCTAATTTTTTCCATTACATTAATGGGAAAAGCATCTGGCCGCAGTGATAAACCCCTGGACTCAACAACAGCCTGATTCTCTCCGTTTGAAGCGGCGGGGCAGCTGCAGACATGGACTATAAAAACTAAATTTGAGAATAGAAGCCTGACTGGCGTGTCAACAGCTCTGGAAGCTCGGCCCAGGAAGCAGTGGAGGGGGGAAACAGAGTGACTTGATGAATTAACAACGCATTTCTCCTTATTATTGAGTTAACGTTTCTGCTCGACTTCCAGGAGCTTTGGGGGGACAGGGTGGTGGTGGTGGGGGGGGTGGGGGGGGGTGGAATCCGAGGCATGCCTTTGTACTTTCCCATCTAGACAAAGTATCCCTGATTACTGCGGCGTTATGTCACCCCGCTGCACGTCGTCAGAAGACAAATTGCATGGTGAGACAGAAAAATGGCTTTTGCGTGTGGGAAACTGCACACTAGTCACTGTAATGCAACATCTGTTCAAAGAGATCATTTCGACAGACTCCCACCGCCGCCGAACCCAATTTGCCAAACGATTGTGCGATGCATTGTTTGTTCTGCCCCTCCTGACCTCCCTCCTTCTGCGACTCTGGGCCTTCCGGAACCGAAATAATCCTCGCGGCTTCATTCAAACTGCAAGAAGAACGGCGACAACACTGAGCGCGAATGACAATCGCATCCTTTGTCAATTGGCTGTGTTGTGTTCGGGGCTGGGATCCAGTGGAGAGAGAAGTGGTTCCGCAGCGCCGCATCCGTCTTTACAGCCACGGCTCTGGAAAGCTGGACGGGCCCACAGTGGAAAAGTAAGTGTCCCTCCGCACTTTACTGTAAGTGTGAGAAGGCTGGCGGATGACAAGAGCTTCCTGTAATTAAGCAAGTGCGGACGCCTCTGCTCATCACCGCGCCTCCGGGGGATAAAACCGCCGAGTTAGGAGGCGGAAACCTCAGGGAGCTCAGTGCAGGATCAGCTCTCCCCAACGTGACAAGGTGTTAAATTCAAGCGTGCGTCAGTTGCCCACCCAAACCTGTGCGATATGAGGTCAACAGTGCGGCATCCCGGCTCAGATTGCGGACTTTGGCACCGGCAGGAACTGCACACGACCGTTCAGGCCAACGACTACAACTGGAACGCCACTCACTCTGATTTATAACCCCGCCAAGCCTGCAGCAATTGCACCTTACGACCCCCCCATCAACTGACAATCTCGTGTGCAATCTTGCGCGGCAAACATGTGAGTGACGGGGAGAATTGTCCACCGGCGAAAAGCTCCAATGATGTGACCAAGTTTCCCAGCAGAATGGAGAAATTTGTCCAACGCAGCTTCTTCCTGTTGTACTGTCACATAAATAAACACAAACAGGAAAAAAAAAAAAAAAAGCAGACTGATTAACTCCCCGGCAACCCGACAAGCTTTGGAAAAGGGGCATTTTGGGCGCTTTCATCTGTCGGGATTAGCTTCAGATTAATAATCAGCGGCAGGAACTGCTGCTGCGGCAGTGAGTCAGCGGCGAGACCGTAACACTCAAACAGGGTTTCTCTTTGCACAAACCTTAACAGGCTTTACGTTGTTAACGCCACACGTTGTTTAAATATGAGTTTAAGTTGAATGAGCCGGCAGTTTTACCGGGCTTTCACTTTGCGCCCGGTGCCTTTCGTCAGAGCAATTACACGAGGCAAGATAGCGCCCGAACAGGCTGGACCACGTCGAGCTCCCACTGCGCAGCTCCTTCTGTTGGTGGTGGTGGCGGTGTTGCCAGAACGTTAAAGTGAGGGGCTGCCATGTTTGACCACACTGTCAAAGTCTTAATGAACACAGTGTGGCTGTTTTTGTTGTTTTTTTTCTCTCATTTTGACATTCGAGCGTATTGGCGATAGATGTTTGGTCAATTAAAGTCCCGTCCAGCACATTCATGATGCATCGACTGCATGACACATTAATGAAACGCCTGTAGCACTTGGCTCCTGCAGAGGCTCCACGTCGCCCCCGACTTTTCCTCCTTCTCCTTCTTCTTCTTTTTAACCCCTGCGTTCGCCCACCTTGGTTGTTATTCCTCGGGTGTCGTAACAACTGTTTTTGTTTGGGTCTCCCGAGGTTTTCCCTTTTCAAACCACACAGTCAGTCTCATTTGAAAAGTCCACAATGCACACAACTGTGAAAACATGAGCGTGTAAAGAAACGTGACATTTCCAGCGGCGGAACATCACTATGTCAACATTTTCTTTTTCTTTTTTTCTTTTTTTTTTGCGGTAGAAATTCTGGGGATGCCATCGCCAACAGAGCAGTTGTGGGTGAGACATACCTGCTGCCATGCACTTTGAAAAATGTGCGGTGCCTTTGATTTTGTGCGAACGTTAAAACCGCAAAACAATTATGTTTGTGTTTTGAGATGTTCTCGAAAATTGGCTGATGGATGAGTCTTAGAAATTGAACGGAGCACTTGTGGGCTTGATGACATACAATTATATAGCGACACACCTCATTCACACAGGCGCATGTACATGCACGCACAGAGAACACCTTGTGGCCCATTTTATTCACAACGATAAACTTAAATGCACTCCGAGTCTGCTAAATTAGAAATGATAATAACATTACTGATAATCAGCATTATTGAAGCCACGCTGGTGTTTGGTGACTCCAGCCACTGGAACGAGATCATTGTCACCTTTGCCATCTTTTTATTTTTTTATATTTTCATTTATTGGATGGATTTCACACTTGTTTGAACTCTGCTGTGGTAAATATGTTGTCGGGACCACAGCACAAGACTGATTGGCTACACGACAAAAACTCAAAATGTTTTGAAAACACATTTTTTGCCAAGACAGGTGCTGATTAATAACCATCAAAAAAAGCTCAATTATGCCCTTTTTTGGATGGAAAATTTGTCTCAAGGCTTTGACGAGACAATGCAGTTGAAGGATCAGATTGATTCGCGGCTACGGCAAAAATATTATTCCCTTTCCGGCAATTACAAAACGCACAAATTATGCCCTTTCTTTGCCTAATGAAGCGCTTGTTCGCCCAAAGTGAGTCACCGTGATTCACATTGACAGCAAGACTGACAAATGAGCGTCTTTTTAACAAACTCCGCCCACCTAATGTCACTTCCCCACCTTCGTGGAAATGAGAGGAGATCACACAGCGTCAAACACGGCCAAACCCTCGTCACCTCCCACCTCTTAGCCGAGTGGCTGCGCAGCTCCGTTAGCATTAGCTTGCTAAAATGAGGCTACCTCACTAAAACGTAGCCGAACGACGAGCGCGAGTGTGTTGGCATGACTTGTGGGAGACGGTTCCGACGCTGACGCCCGACTCCTGGCGCACGCAGCTTTGGAAGCTCAACATGCAATCAAGTTTTTCCAGCTCTTTGGTTACGCAGCGATAAATCAACCAATCACACGAGGCTGTTTCTCTACTTCCAGTCACATTTCCTCTGGAGCCCTGTTGTGTGTAAACAACTGAAGGAAAAAAAAATATTTTCACTGTCAGTTAGCTGCAGGCGTTCAATACAGGCACCTAAGCTGATAAACTGCCATCTTTTTTTAACTAAGTCATATCAATGTTAGCTATAGATAAAGAGACAATAAGCTGTAAATCATGCAAAAAAAAAAAAAACAAAAAACTCCTTTACGTCGCTCATGTTTGCACAGATTAAAAAGAAATTGAAAGGTTTTTGACAAACACAGGGATTTTCCAGGGATAATTAAAGCCTGGCAACATTTATTATGTATTGAGATCAGGTTGTGGTCATGGGTGTTGTTTTGTTCCTCTCTTTATCTTGGATGACCTGTTTTGGAGCCTCAGGCCCAGAACACACCTGACACAGTGCGTGAACAGCCCTTGGTGTCAACAAGCCAAACATCATCTGTGAGCCGGGACGCAGCACTTCAACCCCATTTTAAGGCTCCATTTCACAATTGGGTCAGAATGCAGTCGGACATGCACGCGTTCAACCATTCACCCAGTTTTGTTTGTTTTTTTTTTGTCGGAAGAGAATCTCAGTTTTTTAAACGGAAGGCTGTCACACCCGGGCACATGAGCACATGTCGGCAGACGCATGCACACATGAATGAGCAACAGCAGCAAGACACTCGCAGAGGTGATTTCTCCAAGGCAAAGTTTTCCAAAGGCAAACGCAGCTGTTTATTAAAGAGGAGAAAATAAATCTGAAAGGAATCCTCTCTGCCTGGACCACCACCAACAACAAAATAA